>NC_092335.1:128433928-128742142 GCF_046630445.1 Rutidosis leptorrhynchoides
CCAAAAAGCTCAAAAGTACAAAAGACAATCAAAAAGGTTCCAATTATTGATAAGAAACGTCTCGAAATTACAAGAGTACAAGATTCAAAATGCAAAGTACAAAATATAAAATTGTACGCAAGGACGTTCGAAAATCCGAAACCGGGACCAGAGTCAACTCTCAACGCTCGACGCAACGGACTAAAAATTACAAGTTAACTATGTATATAAATATAATATAATATATAATTAATTATATTAATTATATATATATTATATATATATTATAAACCGTCGGTAAACAAAGAGCCAAACTCCTCTGAGCTGTAAAAGAAAATTCCGCGAGTTGCGGAGTTTGAAGGCCAAAAAGGCCGCGAGTCGCGGAGCACCCAGTTTTGAAACTCCCTATAAAGCAAACCGAATTCTGATCATTTTCATCCATCTTTTTCTTCTTCTCTCATATATACGTAAAATATATATATATATAATTTATATTTTAATTTTAATTTTAATTATAATTCTAATAATAAGGGTATGTTAGCGAATATTGTAAGGGTGTAAGTCGAAATTCTGTCCGTGTAACGCTACGCTATTTTTAATCATTGTAAGTTATGTTCAACCTTTTTATATTAATGTCTCGTAGCTAAGTTATTATTATGCTTATTTAAAACGAAGTAATCATGATGTTGGGCTAATTACTAAAATTGGGTAATTGGGCTTGTACCATAATTGGGGTTTGGACGAAAGAACGACACTTGTGGAAATTAGACTATGGGCTATTAATGGGCTTTATATTTGTTTAACTAAATGATAGTTTGTTAATGTTAATATAAAGATTTACAATTGGGCGTCCCTATAAATTACCATATACACTCAATTGGACACGATGGGCGGGGTATTTATATGTACGAATAATCGTTCATTTAACCGGACACGGGAATGGATTAATAGCCACTAGAATAATTAAAACAGGGGTGAAATTATGTACAAAGGACACTTGGTATAATTGATAACAAAATATTAAAACCTTGGGTTACACTCAGTCGACATCCTGGTTTAATTATTAAACAAAGTATTAAAATCTTGTTACAGTTTTAAGTCCCCAATTAGTTGGAATATTTAACTTCGGGTATAAGGATAATTTGACGAGGACACTCGCACTTTATATTTATGACTGATAGACTGTTATGGACAAAAACCAGACGGGCATATTAAATAATCCAGGACAAAGGACAATTAACCCATGGACATAAAACTAAAATCAACACGTCAAACATCATGATTACAGAAGTTTAAATAAGCATAATTCTTTTATTTCATATTTAATTTCCTTTATTTTATATTTAATTGCACTTCTAATTATCGCACTTTATTTATTGTTATTGTATTTAATTGCACTTTTAATTATCGTACTTTTTAATTATCGCAAGTTTATTTTATCGCACTTTTATTATTCGCAATTTCATTTATCGTTATTTACTTCATGCTTTAATTTAAGTCTTGTATTTATTTTTAATATTTTACATTTGGTTTTAACTGCGACTAAAGTTTTAAAATCGACAAACCGGTCATTAAACGGAAAAAACCCCCCTTTATAATAATAATATTACTTATATATATATTTGTATTTTTATAAAAGTAAACTAATATAGCGTTGAGCTTTGTTTAAAAAAAAGATTCCCTGTGGAACGAACCGGACTTACTAAAAACTACACTACTGTACGATTAGGTACACTGCCTATAAGTGTTGTAGCAAGGTTTAAGTATATCCATTCTATAAATAAATAAATATCTTGTGTAAAATTGTATCGTATTTAATAGTATTTTCGCACTAAAAATAATACTATTTTGTATACACCCCCTACGACATCATTTACCAACATACTATTCTTTATCATTAAACTTTCGACTGTTAACGTCGTTTATAGTTGTCTATAGTTTCTGCTGCTTCATTCAGATTTTTCAAAATTCAGAGTATTGATTCGTAGACTGATTGCTTTTCAGAATTTTAGGATGAAAGATCATAATTCTAAGAGATAAATGTTATATGTATACATATAACTGTTGATGTAGAAACGCTGCGAGATTCAAAATACTGATTGCTAATTCTAGGTAATTGGTATGGCAATTCTTGTTACAAGATGCGGATGAGTATATGATAAGGTTTTAATGAACAAATATAATGGTTCTTCGGAGAGATTTAAGTCAATGAGTAATGAAATTGCTGGCAAGTTTACTGCTAATGTGATGGAATATAAACGGTTCTCCGGTAATGTTGACGAAAGACAACTTATATATCCAGGTTATAATAGAGTTTATTCGAATGAAAAGTCGAAGTTGATTTACTGGAGCTGTGATAAAATTGGTTAATTTGAAAAAGAATTGCAATGTTATTTTTGGTACTAGCAATGCCAAAGGAGCTAGCACAGATACGTGTTAAACTTTTACTCAGGTTCCGAGTGTTTTCAGGTGCATAACTATATGCATAAATCTTTTCTTCCATAGATGAAGTGTGGTTGGTTCATCCTCACGATTAAGGTGATTTCAAGAATCATGAAAAGTTTGAACACAGATTGTAATCGTCAAGATACAAATGAGGTTTAAGATGAAATCAAGTGGAAAACTTGAAGAAATGTTTAGTTTCATATGTTATAATCAATATTTTAATTCATTTTAATTGTCCAATGTTATTAGTCCACAGTTATTAGTCCACAATTAGTAGTTCAACCATTCATATATAGTTTAATATATAATATTCGACTTAATTAATACGTGTCGTGACCCATTATATACATGTCTCAGACTCGATCACAACTCAAAGTATATATATTATTTGAGAATCAACCTCAACCCTGTATAGCGAACTCGAGCATTACAGCATGTAGAGTGTCTATGGTTATTCTAAATAATATATATAGATGACGTCAATATGATATGTCAAAACATTGTATATGTGTCCCGATTTATACGACGATATTTAAAGTGTGTAAAATAAATAATAGAAATTAAATGACGATAAATAAATTGCGATAAATAAAATGTAATACGGAATTAACAGTTAGCTAGGAACAGTTAGCTAGGATTTTGTTAGTGTGGATTCTTAACAAAATTCCTCATAGTTAATGTCATGACCGGAATTTTTCCATGGTTATATATTGAACGATATTAATATTTACATGATTAAATGTTTCCAACATGTTAAGAAATCAAACTTGTTAAGACTTGATTAATTGGAACGAATTTTATGTAAACGTGTGACAACCCAATTTGTCCGATGATTCACGAACCTTACAACTTGTAAATGACATGATAATATATATATATATATATATATATATATATATATATTTAACATGATTAAATGATAATTGAGTATCTCATTAAGTATATTAACCATGAACTATATACATAAAATGAGACTACTAACTTAAGGATTTTGAAACGATATATATACGCAACGATTATCGTTGTAATAACGTCTTAATATTTATGTATCGTATTAAGATATATTAACACACTATGTTATCATGATAATATAACAATTTAACATCTCATTAGATATAGTAACAATGGGATTAATTACATTTAACAAGGTCGTTAACTTAAAGGTTTCGAAACAACACTTAGATGTAACGACTAACGATGATTTAACGACTCAGTTAAAATGTATATATATATATATATATATATATATATATATATATATATATATATATATATATATATATATATATATATATATATTGTATTAAGATGTATTAATACACATTTGAAGGAGTTCAAGACATATATCAAAACACTCATAGTTAACAAAAATGGTTACAATTCCATTCTCATTCATTTTCATCAACAATTCTACTCGTATTCGCTCGGTATTTGCACTCGTATTATACCCAGCTTCTAAATGTATTTACTATTGGTATATACCAATAAAAATTTCCTCCTTAGCAGCCTTAAATGATCAAAGAACATGTGGAACCAACCATTTATCAAGTAGCATGAATTATTTAGCCAGAAAACAAAATTAGGAATCTTTTCTTTCTTTATAAACTAAAAACGTTTTTATGCATACACACCATTTCTTCATTCTATTTTCTCATACTTACACTCCCAATTCTCTCTCAAAATACTCCTAACTTCATACTTGATCATCTCCAAGCATTTTCCCCATCATTTAGCTTCAATTACAAGCTCTAATCATCATAAAAACAACCTAGAATCAAGATGTTGCAAGATTACATCCAATCTTTTTAATCCAATCCAAAAACTCATCAAAGATCAAGAACTTCCATCTAATCTCAGTAACTTTTCATTCTTAATCAAGAACTTCCGAGCCATCAAAGATCCTTTGAAGCTCAAGTTATTTTTTCATCATTTCCAGTAGGTTTACCTACTATACTTGAGGTCCGTGAATCCAAGGACGACGACCATATTTTTAATAAGTTGAAAACTTATTATTAATATACTTTTACTACAGTGAGTATATAGTCCCATTTTTAAACTCTACAAATATTTTGAGATGAGAATACATGCATTTTATGTTTTACGCCATAGATACAAGTACTTAAAATATATTCTACGTTGAGGTGTACCACTTTGCATATCTTCCCTAATAGCTTGGTAACTAATATTTACATGTTGTAAGAACATGTAAGCGCGAATCCTATTGATAGATCTATCAGGTTTGATAACCCCAACCGGGCTAGTCGCTCTAGTGTCGTAAACGGTTGCATAGTACTTCGTTTTTACTACACTTGGTACAGTGTAGGGAGATTTTATAATAAAGGGAATATGCCACATTAATGGTTAAGTATGGTTACCGAAGCGCTCAAAAACTTATAGAATATCTTTATTGAAATATTTGTAACTATGAAATCTTGTGGTCTATATTTCTATCGATGCTAGCTTTAAACCTATATATCTCACTAATGGTGTATCCTATCGTATACACGCATAAAAGGCATAATGGTTGCATAAAAAGTAATATCAGGAAGGCTGGAAACAACAGTGTTGTCGAATTATCCATCCAGCGTTCTCCGCTGTACAGGCTGCTCCGTCATGCGTAAGCCCTGAAGGCCGCCTAGCGCGTAAACCTTGGCCGGAGAACGCCACTTTCAGCATAAATTTCGGATTACAAGTAACAGAACGTATCATCATCTGACACGTGTCCCCGAACAATCCGGTGGATCTGACACTATAAATAGAGCCCTTGGGTCGTCATTTTACATAGTTCAAACATTCTGATAAATTTGAGAGCTGAGACTTCATCTCTCTCTCTCTAGCACTATCTCTCACTAGAAGTCATCCGGCTAGCACTTTTACGCTCTACGGGCGACAGATTGATTAAGCCACCCCACAAGTTTCTACACTTGTGAACCGGGTCTGCAGGGATCATTTCCCAAGAGCAAACATCAATCGGCAACACTCGCCCACTTAAAGCTAGATTACTTCTAGTATCGTGTTGACACACTAAGTCTTACCTCATAAGGAAATAGGTGTTAACAATGTCGCCATCCACTAATGCCAAGAACACGCGAAATGGAAAAGGAACAAAAACAACTGAAGCTCCATTTGTACTTGAAGCAGTCAACAATCCATTAACTGAAGACATGATAACTGTTGAAGATGTGCCTGTTCTGTCACCGGATGGTACAATTGAAGAAACAGTGGCTGAAACTGCAGAAAAGCTTAAGCGTTTGGTAACTAATTCAGAGAAAAGGCCAGTAATCGAAGAAACAACAACCGAAAGTGCAGAAAGGCTTCCAAACCTTGTCACAAATCTAGAGAGGCAGCCATTGATGCAACCACGGCGATGTCCATCATTTATACCTTTTCGACGGATGGCGGATGGCAAATACAGGCAAATCATGAAAAGGCAATCTATATCAAAGTACATGTTATCCAGACTACTTGACAAGCTGGGCAGTCTTGTTGATGATTTTGAGGATGATAATGACTTGAGCTATATTAATAATGATTCTGACAATGAAATTGACAAAGATGAGTTCATGTCTGAGAAGCAGGCTGCGTTGCTCTTAAATGACATCCTTAAGCAGACAGCTCCGGCAAAGTATAAGCAACGCTTAGCGCAGCCCGCCGTCCGTGCTGTGGCTGTAGATAATTTCTTCACCCTCATTATTGGAGAGCAAGCTACAAAGCCACCAACTATGGCAGAATCCACTCAGTGTTTCATTGATCGAATTGCTAACTATTCGTTGCCCAGGAATCTTGGCATACCGGCAATTGGAGTTTATGATGGTACAACAGATCCTGAGGATTTCCTCACTATGTTTGAAGGTGCAATGAGGTTGCAGCATTGGGATGACGAGGTAGCTTGTCATATGTTTCCAATGGTGCTGCAGAAAATGGCAAGGGAATGGTTTGCTAGCTTGCCGCCTAGAAGCATCACAAGTGTGATGACCCGGGAATTTCCGACCAAATTTAAACATAATCTTATATGATTCGACTCGATAAGCAAAGTCTATTAAACCGAGTCTCATTATGTTTGAACTATTTCATGATAACATTTGACCTTTAACTATTTCCGACGATTCACGAACCTTTAATTGTAACTAAGAATGTAAATATAAATAATTATATATAAAACTAATTATATTAGTATTAATGAACTATTAAGTAATTTTGTTATTATAAAAGATAACATTTAATAACTAAAGATTTTCATTTTGAATATATATAGTATATTGTATATAAATGATTCAAACATATTTTACCAACGTTATCAAAATATTAAATGTACAATGTTATACTTTGTAGTTAATTGTTTAATATACATAATTAATCATCTACTCAACATTTAAAACATGATTTTATATATATGGTAGTATACATATATACATAAATATAACTATATATATATGATTTTATACATAATTATTATATTATGTATATGTAGAAATTTATAATATATCTATGATGAAATAATGTACTATTTTAATAGATATATATAATACTTACATATATAAAACATTTATATTTTTCATAATTACATACATAAGTATAATATAATTAGTATGTAAATAAATATTATAATATATTTATATTAAAATGCATAAATATATAATATTCAGTATATGTTACAATACATATTACATAATTATTAAATATTACATAATAATAGATGATATTAATAAATTAAATTTAAATACAAATATAGTTGTTGTAGTAATGTTATTTGTATCGTCAAATATCAATATTTGTATTCATAATATCACTTTATATCATATAAAGATGAAATTGGATGTATAAATTAGATTATTATTACTAATATTATTATTATCGATAAAATATTAATATTATCATAATTAGTATGGTATTATTATTATTATTATTATTATTATTATTATTATCATTTTTACAATTATTATTATCATTAATATTATATTTATCATTATTATTAATTTTATTAATATTATTAGATATTAATAGTATTGTTATTATATATTATTATTATTATTAATTAAAAAAAACAGTAGGGATCTATATTATACGCTTGACCTCTGTATCCTTTATCTCTATTATTATTATTTTTTTTGTTTCTTTCCTGCTCCAAACTCGTGAACCTGTGTTGACATTTTCTCCATTTTTTATCAACCGATCTCTATTATTACAAAATGATTATGTATAATTGCAAATCAAATAAAAAGGAAATCCAATGGGATTAAAGAGCACAACGATATTTTTTTTTCTTCTTCTCTGCACGCTCCAATTTTTTTTTCTCTTAATTCAATTTCGAATAAAGTTTCAAAATCTAAAAATGCAGAAAGGTTAGAAATCTTTCTTTGAATCTATCTGCAAAATCTCAACTCTCAAATCTTTATATCGATCTTGAATTTTGAAGTCAAAGTTTAGTTTAAAAAAAGTCAACAATTGTTCTTGAGACAAATTCGCGTTCGTGTATATGTTTCTGATCAAATTGACGATTCCAGTAGTTTTTATACATGTTTAGAAAACTATTTCGTGTTATAAACATTATCTATAATGTTATCTATTACGAAATCAATTTTTTTTGTTTTGTTCCAAGAACCGACGCTGCAGTAGGCCTTTAGTGTTTTTTTTTTTTTTATTTTAGAACCCAAATTATTTTTTTTTCTGTAATGTTTTGAAGCTTTAAAAGGAACCCTGATTTTTTTTTTTTTTTTTTTTTTTGGTTATTGATGTTTTGTTGAATCCATGAGACTTGTGGAGAAGAAGAGGAATAGAAGAAAAACAGTTTATATATAAAATTTAAATTCGATATTAGTACAGAGAATCAGAATTGGTGGGATGGTCGAGAGTGTTTGCGTGTGAGCATGTGGTCACGAGATCGAGTCCAGAGGACGGTAGTTTCTTTTTTTTTTTTGAAACTCTTTTCATGTGAGGTAGTTTTCTTTTCTAATTTTATTATTGTTATTATATATTAATTATTATTAGTATTATTATTATTATTGTGATTGTTTTGATTGTTATTGTTATTGTTATTATTAGTATCATACTTGTTATCATATTTGAAAGTATTATAGACATTACTATTATTATTATGATAGGTATTAATAATATTATTATTAGTAATAAACTTATCATTTTAGTATTTTATCATCATTAGGATTATGATTATCATTATTATTATTATGAAGGAAATAAAAATATATTATTATCATCAATATTAGAATTTGTATCGGTTTATAAATAATAGTATCATCAGTACATTTACAATTAATAATATCATATTTATCAGTATCATCATTAATATTTACTAGTATTATTATGATTATCATTTATCATTTTATAAATATTAGAACCCTTATTATTAACATAAGTATGGTATTAGTATTAATATTATTTTAGAGTTATTATTATTAGTATCATTAACAGTTATCATTTTCATTTTTTTTGCTATTAGTATTATCATTATTAATAAAATTATTATTATTATTAGTAAATCATTATTATCTAAATTATTATTTTAACAAATAAATCTTTTGTACACTATATATATACTTATGGTATATACTAGGATTGTATTAATAATTCACATAACAAACTAATAAAATTTCATAAATACAATACTAACCACAAATATATGTATATAAATATATTAATGTCACTATTTATATAAACGTAAATCATTATAGATATATATACATAAAATCGATATATATATATATATATATATATAAAATATAACTTAAAATATAATATAAGTATACGTTTTAAAATAAAGGTTAGAATAAATTCTACAAAACTATAATATATAAATAATACATATTAATAAATGAAATTTTGTAACTTACATTATACGTATTAATATATACACAATTGATATAGGTTCGTGAATCCGAGGCCAACCCTGCATTGTTCAATGACGTCATATGTATTTTTACTACAAAATACAGTATCGTGAGTTTCATTTGCCTTTTTACCCTTTATATTTTTGGGCTGAGAATACATGCGCAACTTTTATAACTGTTTTACGAAATTGACACAAGTACGTGAAACTACATTCTATGGTTGGATTATCGAAGTCGAATATGCCCCTTTTTATTAAGTCTGGTAATCTAAGAATTAGGGAACAGACACCCTAATTGACGCGAATCCTAAAGATAGATCTATCGGGCCCAACAAGCCCCATCCAAAGTACCGGATGTTTTAGTACTTCGAAATTTATATCATGTCCGAAGGAGGATCCCGGAATGATGGGGATATTCTTATATATGCATATTGTTAATGTCGGTTACCAGGTGTTCAATCCATATGAATGATATTTTTGTCTCTATGCATGGGACGTATGTTTATGAGAAATGGAAATCTGAAATCTTGTGGTCTATTAAAATGATGGAAACGATTGTTTAAGTTAAACTAATGAACTCACCAACCTTTTGGTTGACACTTTAAAGCATGTTTATTCTCAGGTACGAAAGAAATCTTCCGCTGTGTATTTGCTCATTTTATAGATATTACTTGGAGTCATTCATGGCATATTTCAAAAGACGTTGCATTCGAGTCGTCGAGTTCATCAAGATTATTATCAAGTCAATTATAGTTGGATATATTATGAAATGGTATGCATGCCTGTCAACTTTCGATGTAATGAAAGTTTGTCTTTTCAAAAACGAATGCAATGTTTGTAAAATGTATCATATAGAGGTCAAGTATCTCGCGATGTAATCAACTGTTGTGAATCGTTTATAATCGATATGGACTTCGTCCGGATGGATTAGGACGGGTCTTCACAGTTGGTATCAGAGCGGTGGTCTTAGCGAACCAGGTCTTGCATTAGTGAGTCTAACTGATAGTCGTTAGAATGCATTAATGAGTCTGGACTTCGACCGTGTTTGCATGTCAAAAGTTTTGCTTATCATTTAGTGTCGAAAAATTATTTACTTATCATCCTTAAAGTCTAAGACACGTCTTACTGCCTTTATTGCATAGACAGTGTATAGTTAAATTCATATCTTAGCGTATCTGTTATTGTTACCTTTGCCTGACAGCTTCCGTAGATTCCTCCGTAGCTTATGGGATTTTAGTATTATATATGCATATGTAAATTATGTATTGCAGGGTACTAATCTACATCCTATAATCTATTTCTTATCGAAAATCCTTCATCTGATCGTACGAGATGAATCCCTCAACCAGTTCGAGTCCATCTGATTTCGATAGCTATTTCGATAGTTATTCCGACAGCTATTTCGATATGGATTTCCACTCGAGCTCCGAAAGCAGAGTAACCGGAATGAATCGATCAATTAGCCATCATCTATTCTGAATGAATTGGAGATGGGTTCGTAGTCGACTTAATCAATGGAAACGCGAAGAAGGCGATCATTTCCACTAACCAAATTCACCTCTTGACAATGGACCTAAAACGTTTACCGGCGAACCTGTTCGAGACACCATTTTCTCTCTCATTTCCAAAGTATCTCATCACGATCATATACTATCTCAGATTCTAAACCTCATTCATCCGCTCGTCCGAACCGACAATCATCCCGGTGTAATAGAAGAAGTTAACGAACTTCGCGCATAAGTTGTAGTCTTGGAAAATATGGTGCAAAACGTACCAGCTTCATCCAAATCACCGGCACCAACGGTACCACCAACAACCCAAATTTCAATATCACATGCCTCAACATCTCAATCTATACCTCGAGTATAATCATCATTCTACATGACATTCTACATCAGTTATCTTCGTTCGACATGGTGATTATGTAATCTCTAATGTTTTAGAGATTATTTATTCTAGTTCCAACTGAAAACTAAATGAGTTTAATATCATGTTAACTCATTAAATTCATGATTACATCTGAAGAAAATATATATGTATATATGTTTTCATAAAGATTGTAATTAAAAATTCTTTTGTACAAACTGTTAATAATAAAAATATTTTAACGGGTAGGTAATACCCGAGGAATATTTAAATTTCACATTAATAAGTTACACTGTATATTCTTCGAATCTGATTCAACAGTTATTCACTATCCTATTTACAACCACCGGGATACTTATCCGTTCACCAAAGAATAACTATTTTCATTCAAATTCAATTTCATATTTGAATTTTGACCTATCAGAATCCAACAAGTGGCATAATGAAGAAATAATGGACACAATAAAAATTGATTAGAAACAGACTAATTAACAATATTAAATTTTATTAAGAAACCACGCTAACAAAATCCTAGCTAACTGTTAATTCCGTATTACATTTTATTTATCGCAATTTATTTATCGCAATTTATTTTATCGCAATTTATATTCTCGCAATTTTATTTATTGTCATTTAATTTCTGTTATTTACTTTACGCACTTTATTTATCGTCATTTAATTTCTGTTATTTATTTTACGCACTTTAAATATCGGGACACGTATACAAGGTTTTGACATATCATATCGACACATCTATATATATTATTTGGAATCACCATAGACACTCTATATGCAGTAATGATCGAGTTCTCTATACAGGGTTGAGGTTGATTCTATAATAATATATATACTTTGAGTTGTGATCGAGTCTGAGACATGTACACGGGTCACGATACGTATTAATTAATTCAAATATTATATATTAAACTATATATGAATGATTGCACTGTCAACTGTGGACTATCGACTGTGGACTAATAACATTGGACAATTAAAATGAATTAAAATATTGAATATAACATATGAAACTAAACAATTCTTCAAGTTTGCCACTTGATTTCGTCTTAAACCTCATTTGTATCTTCACGATTACATTCTGCGTTCAAACCTTTCATGATTCTTGAAAACACCTCAATCGATAGGATGAATCAACCGCACTTCATCTACGGAAGGAAAGATTTATGCATATAGTTATGCACCTGAGAAACTCTCGGCAATTGAGTAAAAGTTCAACACGTAGCCGCGTCAGATCCTTTGGCATTTATTAACAAAAACAACTTTGCGATCCCTTTTCAAAATTAGCCAATTTTGTCACAACTCCAACAAGTCAACTTCGACTTTTCGTACGAAACAACCTTATTATAACGTTTATATATACGCGTGCTCTTTTATTGTTACCAGGTAACCTTTCATATTCCATCATATTACCATCAGCGTTTAATCATCTAAAAACACAATTCTCCTGAAACCACCTCGGATTAATAACCGATGATTCAGATATCATAGCATTAAATGCAGAGGAAACAGAAAAATGGTAGATGGTCTAAACGGACAAAAGTTTGATGATAAAGAAAGGAGTGTTAGGAACGCTCGATAGAAAATTGGGTATTGAAAAACAGATTGAGTTACCCATGAAGGAGACCAAGGACAAATACAAGGACCAAATCCTATATTCAAAGGATTCAGGTAATTCTGGATCCGTTGAAATCTTTAGAGAATATCTTGCTCCGAAGTCATGTTAAAATCTTGCGGAAAATCTTTCTCCATCAACCGTCGAACTTAGAAATTCCAAAATATCATCATCAATATCTTTGATATTTCTGAGGATATTTTCATAAATATTCTCGTCCGAAATTATATACCTCTTCGTACTTCCTGTGTATCAATATATTGGAAACATTCAATAGAAAATATAGTACCGAAAAGCAGATTATGCGAAACTATGAAGAAAGCCGTGGATAAATCACAAAGAATAAGTTTGACTTCAAAGAATCCAAATAATTCAATGTCTGCTAAAGTCTATAGTGAATAACTTGCTCCTTACTCTAAACCCTTGCAGACAATAGTTTCTATCATCCTCTGATCTTAGATATTCTGAGATATTATCGTACCTTTCATTATAAATATCCTCCATATTTCTGGAGATATTTTTATAACTATTCTTATCTGAAATCATTAATCTTTTCGTGCTATCAGTATTACATCATATAGAAACTGTTAGTTTCTATATTCTGTAAATTTTCAAGCTTAAAATATGAATGTTATTGTAGTAATGATGGGAACTGATGCATGAGTTAGTATAATATAATGACACTTGATCAACGTGATTATATTACAGTAAGTCATGCTGAGTTTCTAAATGAAACGTGATGATTCACAGATCATAACGTCATCATGTGCCATGTTACATAACTCTTTCATCCTACTTAACTCCGTAACAAATCAAGAAAATGTATTCTTGATGGTTCTATCTTCCGTGATGTTGATAAATTTGAAAATCAAATCGTGCTATCACGTTCCTTCATGCTTAGAACATTATAATCATTCGAAACTCTATATCTATAAATTCTGGACCATTATTCGCTTGACTTGAAGTCGGGAAGAGAAAACAAAAGCATAGAGCTTTGAAATATAAGGGAGAATATAAAGTCCGATAACAACACATAAATTACAAACCGTGTATATCAATGTTTATCGCAACATAAAGACACGGGAGAATTAAAAACATTATAATCCCGAGGGCGAAGTAGAAGAAAGCAGATTCCTCTGGTGGAAGTTGGAAAAGGAGAATGATTGTTGCGATAGTAAGGATGAGGACAAGGATCAGAACTGGATTAATCATTTTCAGAATCTTTTGGATGTATGAACTAAGAAAGAAAGTATAAGAATGGTGAGAATAATGGAAAGGAAGAGCTTAATTTATACTGGAAATATCAGACGTAGTAATCGGGGCAGATCACCGTATTTAATTAAAGAGATCTTAATTTCCATAAATCCCGAAGAATCAGATTTTATAGATCTTCAAGATTTTCTTTAAATCCCTTAAATTCCGGAATTCAACCAAGGCAATGTCAAAAGTTAAGACGCGCCTTATTTTCTAAATTCAAACCTGACTACGTCAAAAGTTAAAAACAAATCTTTGTTTCTCATTTCATCCTTTTGTGAATAGCTTCATTCGCACTCTTCGAATAATTGAATTATTTTTATCCATATTACTCAATGATGATAAAACTCAAGTTATCAACTCATATTCGTCAGGAAAACATATTTATTGTTAGCTATGACGACCTCACTCAAATTTCGGGACGAAATTTCTTTAACGGGTAGGTACTGTGATGACCCGGGAATTTCCGACCAAATTTAAACATAATCTTATATGATTCGACTCGATAAGCAAAGTCTATTAAACCGAGTCTCATTATGTTTGAACTATTTCATGATAACATTTGACCTTTAACTATTTCCGACGATTCACGAACCTTTAATTGTAACTAAGAATGTAAATATAAATAATTATATATAAAACTAATTATATTAGTATTAATGAACTATTAAGTAATTTTGTTATTATAAAAGATAACATTTAATAACTAAAGATTTTCATTTTGAATATATATAGTATATTGTATATAAATGATTCAAACATATTTTACCAACGTTATCAAAATATTAAATGTACAATGTTATACTTTGTAGTTAATTGTTTAATATACATAATTAATCATCTACTCAACATTTAAAACATGATTTTATATATATGGTAGTATACATATATACATAAATATAACTATATATATATGATTTTATACATAATTATTATATTATGTATATGTAGAAATTTATAATATATCTATGATGAAATAATGTACTATTTTAATAGATATATATAATACTTACATATATAAAACATTTATATTTTTCATAATTACATACATAAGTATAATATAATTAGTATGTAAATAAATATTATAATATATTTATATTAAAATGCATAAATATATAATATTCAGTATATGTTACAATACATATTACATAATTATTAAATATTACATAATAATAGATGATATTAATAAATTAAATTTAAATACAAATATAGTTGTTGTAGTAATGTTATTTGTATCGTCAAATATCAATATTTGTATTCATAATATCACTTTATATCATATAAAGATGAAATTGGATGTATAAATTAGATTATTATTACTAATATTATTATTATCGATAAAATATTAATATTATCATAATTAGTATGGTATTATTATTATTATTATTATTATTATTATTATTATCATTTTTACAATTATTATTATCATTAATATTATATTTATCATTATTATTAATTTTATTAATATTATTAGATATTAATAGTATTGTTATTATATATTATTATTATTATTAATTAAAAAAAACAGTAGGGATCTATATTATACGCTTGACCTCTGTATCCTTTATCTCTATTATTATTATTTTTTTTGTTTCTTTCCTGCTCCAAACTCGTGAACCTGTGTTGACATTTTCTCCATTTTTTATCAACCGATCTCTATTATTACAAAATGATTATGTATAATTGCAAATCAAATAAAAAGGAAATCCAATGGGATTAAAGAGCACAACGATATTTTTTTTTCTTCTTCTCTGCACGCTCCAATTTTTTTTTCTCTTAATTCAATTTCGAATAAAGTTTCAAAATCTAAAAATGCAGAAAGGTTAGAAATCTTTCTTTGAATCTATCTGCAAAATCTCAACTCTCAAATCTTTATATCGATCTTGAATTTTGAAGTCAAAGTTTAGTTTAAAAAAAGTCAACAATTGTTCTTGAGACAAATTCGCGTTCGTGTATATGTTTCTGATCAAATTGACGATTCCAGTAGTTTTTATACATGTTTAGAAAACTATTTCGTGTTATAAACATTATCTATAATGTTATCTATTACGAAATCAATTTTTTTTGTTTTGTTCCAAGAACCGACGCTGCAGTAGGCCTTTAGTGTTTTTTTTTTTTTTATTTTAGAACCCAAATTATTTTTTTTTCTGTAATGTTTTGAAGCTTTAAAAGGAACCCTGATTTTTTTTTTTTTTTTTTTTTTTGGTTATTGATGTTTTGTTGAATCCATGAGACTTGTGGAGAAGAAGAGGAATAGAAGAAAAACAGTTTATATATAAAATTTAAATTCGATATTAGTACAGAGAATCAGAATTGGTGGGATGGTCGAGAGTGTTTGCGTGTGAGCATGTGGTCACGAGATCGAGTCCAGAGGACGGTAGTTTCTTTTTTTTTTTTGAAACTCTTTTCATGTGAGGTAGTTTTCTTTTCTAATTTTATTATTGTTATTATATATTAATTATTATTAGTATTATTATTATTATTGTGATTGTTTTGATTGTTATTGTTATTGTTATTATTAGTATCATACTTGTTATCATATTTGAAAGTATTATAGACATTACTATTATTATTATGATAGGTATTAATAATATTATTATTAGTAATAAACTTATCATTTTAGTATTTTATCATCATTAGGATTATGATTATCATTATTATTATTATGAAGGAAATAAAAATATATTATTATCATCAATATTAGAATTTGTATCGGTTTATAAATAATAGTATCATCAGTACATTTACAATTAATAATATCATATTTATCAGTATCATCATTAATATTTACTAGTATTATTATGATTATCATTTATCATTTTATAAATATTAGAACCCTTATTATTAACATAAGTATGGTATTAGTATTAATATTATTTTAGAGTTATTATTATTAGTATCATTAACAGTTATCATTTTCATTTTTTTTGCTATTAGTATTATCATTATTAATAAAATTATTATTATTATTAGTAAATCATTATTATCTAAATTATTATTTTAACAAATAAATCTTTTGTACACTATATATATACTTATGGTATATACTAGGATTGTATTAATAATTCACATAACAAACTAATAAAATTTCATAAATACAATACTAACCACAAATATATGTATATAAATATATTAATGTCACTATTTATATAAACTTAAATCATTATAGATATATATACATAAAATCGATATATATATATATATATATATATATATAAAATATAACTTAAAATATAATATAAGTATACGTTTTAAAATAAAGGTTAGAATAAATTCTACAAAACTATAATATATAAATAATACATATTAATAAATGAAATTTTGTAACTTACATTATACGTATTAATATATACACAATTGATATAGGTTCGTGAATCCGAGGCCAACCCTGCATTGTTCAATGACGTCATATGTATTTTTACTACAAAATACAGTATCGTGAGTTTCATTTGCCTTTTTACCCTTTATATTTTTGGGCTGAGAATACATGCGCAACTTTTATAACTGTTTTACGAAATTGACACAAGTACGTGAAACTACATTCTATGGTTGGATTATCGAAGTCGAATATGCCCCTTTTTATTAAGTCTGGTAATCTAAGAATTAGGGAACAGACACCCTAATTGACGCGAATCCTAAAGATAGATCTATCGGGCCCAACAAGCCCCATCCAAAGTACCGGATGTTTTAGTACTTCGAAATTTATATCATGTCCGAAGGAGGATCCCGGAATGATGGGGATATTCTTATATATGCATATTGTTAATGTCGGTTACCAGGTGTTCAATCCATATGAATGATATTTTTGTCTCTATGCATGGGACGTATGTTTATGAGAAATGGAAATCTGAAATCTTGTGGTCTATTAAAATGATGGAAACGATTGTTTAAGTTAAACTAATGAACTCACCAACCTTTTGGTTGACACTTTAAAGCATGTTTATTCTCAGGTACGAAAGAAATCTTCCGCTGTGTATTTGCTCATTTTATAGATATTACTTGGAGTCATTCATGGCATATTTCAAAAGACGTTGCATTCGAGTCGTCGAGTTCATCAAGATTATTATCAAGTCAATTATAGTTGGATATATTATGAAATGGTATGCATGCCTGTCAACTTTCGATGTAATGAAAGTTTGTCTTTTCAAAAACGAATGCAATGTTTGTAAAATGTATCATATAGAGGTCAAGTATCTCGCGATGTAATCAACTGTTGTGAATCGTTTATAATCGATATGGACTTCGTCCGGATGGATTAGGACGGGTCTTCACAACAAGTTATTTGGACCTCCGTGCAAAGTTTGTTATACAGTATCAAAATCTTCGTAGCTGCACTTTGACACATCTTGATGCACATGAGATCACAATGCATCACAATGAGTCCTTGAGTAATTTCATGAAGCAATACACACTTGAAGCACAGAAGATACCTGATTGTCCAGAATCTCAGCTAGTATCTGGTTTCATTTTCTGTTTAGATCAACGACGGTTTAGTGCACTTGTCCATGCGTTAAGGTATGACTTGCCAAAAACTCTGCATCAGGCATTGGAAGTTGCACAAAAGCATGTTCGAGCTGGTGAGCGAGGGATGAACAAGTTTGATGGCAGCAGTAGCAGCAAGCAGCACAACGGAGGGAGGTACTTTGATCGAAGTCAGAGAAGGAATGATAATTCTAATGGTGGATGGAGAGGCAACAATCATCCCAACAATTTTCATCACAACAGGAGGCCAATAGAAAGGCATCCTTTGATAATGGCGCTGACTAAAACTCCCAAAGAGATTCTTTTCACCGAACCAATTGGGACCACTTTCAATCCTCCGGCACCTATGAAAGAAAGAGAGGGTCCAAAAAGTGAGCTATGATGCGTCTTTCATGAGGCATGGGGTCATGATACAGATAATTGCAAATCTCTGATGAGAGAAATCATTGCAAAGATCAAAGCAGGAGAGTTAAACCACTTATTGCCAGGAAAACAATATAGGAGAAATGATCCTCGCAGGAAATTTGGATGGCAAAATAATGATGGTGGAAGAGGTCTTCGAGGTGAGAACGGTGGAAGGGAAGAGTATGGCAGAAGAGATAACAGAAACCAGTACCGAAATTGGATCACGGAGCGTGAGTCAACTCCAGATGTTGTAATCAAAATGGTGTGGTTGAATGGAAGTCACTATGAGGATGTTGAGCAGTCGGATAACAATGTTGATAGCTGGAGATATGCCCCAATCATTTTTCAACCAATTCAAAATTGGGTCTTGTCCGTTCAGCCAGTGGTCATTTCAGCCGAAATTGCAAACAAGTTCATCAGCCATATCTACACAGATACAAGCAGTGAGGCTGACATCATTTATTGGCATTGTTTCAAGGCTTTTCCAAGGCATGTGCAGGTTAGAGCTAGGCGAACGAGTTTGAAAGTTTCCGGGCTAACAGGAATGCCAGTGAATGCAATGGGGCGAGTTCGTTTGGTGGTCCTTTTGGGAACATTTCCACTATTGAGAACCGAAACAATCGATTTCACTATTCTGAATGGCAACTCTCGATTTAATGTCCTTTTTGGACGGGCAGCGTTAGCTAAATTTGGAGCGATAACATCAACGGCTCATACAGAGATCAGATTTCCAACTCCAAATGGAGTAGCCGCCATACACTCACAGTATGTGGTACCAACAAGGGAACGATCCACCTTTGCAAACTTACCAGAAGGCAATATGAATTAGAGGAGGCGTAATCGATTGTTCAGGGAGGATGAGGTTCAGGAGTTCTTTATACCATGATCAAGTGTTCAGGTCGGACAGCGCTAGGCGCTTAGCGTTTGAAGAAACAATTTCCAGCATTTTATCAAGAGCAAAATTTATCATTTCAATAAGAGCAATTTGTTAGCATTTCTGAAGAACAAAATTTATCAATTTACTATAGACCATTGTGGTCATCTTTATAGTGCATATGTTTTCAATTGCATACACTAAACGTTCATGATGTACTAATTAGGCTTGATCCACCTAAATTCGTCATCAATTGTTTATGTATTGCAC
This sequence comes from Rutidosis leptorrhynchoides, assembly GCF_046630445.1. Taxonomy (NCBI): domain Eukaryota; kingdom Viridiplantae; phylum Streptophyta; class Magnoliopsida; order Asterales; family Asteraceae; genus Rutidosis; species Rutidosis leptorrhynchoides. The sequence continues at coordinate 128,453,978 of NC_092335.1, forward strand.
AGTACTGATCAATAAAATTTTATATTTTTCTTATGCAAAGTGCTGCCTGTGACAAATGTAAAACATTACATTTATATCCTACCCTCAGAAGGAGAGTATTTTTATACCTCCGATGGCGGAAGCTTTTGTGCCGGCCAGCAAAGGCACAAGGGATCGGCTAGAAAACGTTAAAGTTTTACTAGAACGCACCGAGGCAAAATACAAAACTCAGATACTTGTCATGACAAACATTATAAAAACTTACTTCACAGAATGAAAGAAGTTTATATTTTATATGAAGGCCAAAAATATTACACAATTCTTCCTCATATATTTTATGACGGAAGGCGTATGACGGATAGGTCACTAACCCATAGCTAATCTTCACACAATATTTCAAAAATTCTTCCTCATGTACTTTATGACGGAAGGCGTATGGCGGAAAGATTATTTTATAATCACTCTTCAAAGAACACTTCATAATTATTCCTCATTAATTTGATGACGGAAAGCGTATAACGGATTACGAGTATCCTACTGAATATTTGAAGGCATAGTGTTTGCAAAGTGAATTTTTGATATGTTGCTCATTCAACTGAAGCTAACAATGCAAGACACCCAAAAGTAGATTATCTTAAACACTTTTCAAAATACTTTGTTCAGTTGTACAATATACAATTGTACATGAAATTTTATGATACGCTCAGTGCATAGCAGATGGGTTATAAACAACAAACATCAAAGTATTTGGCATAATCACTACAATAAGCATATGTGTAACAGACTGAAACTCGGGCTAGTTGTAAGTTGCCTATTTTGCCATTAGAGTTTGTGCTTAGTCTTAAGTACTTTTATTTTAATTATTTTATTAGTGTTTTATTATAATTGTGTTGTGACCAGTTTGTGACAAGGGTCCCAGAACAGGTTTGTTTATTTTATTTGGACCTCGTTTGGGCTACCTAATCTTGTGCGAAAGATTTTAGATAACTGGTAAATACCCGTGTGTGATGGGGTATTATTTTTTTTAACACATAAAAGTGTAATATCTAGATATTTCCATCCATTTCACATTATTTCCCAAAAACTAGTACGTACCTAACTTATTTCCTCTCAAATCCTAAATTATTCCAAGCTAGAAATTTGATTGTAAGGCTTTAAGGATTGATTCATATCATCCTTGTGATCATCTAATCAGGTTTGTTTACTTGAATCCTTGCTTTGATTTTTGAATAAATGGGTTTTTTTGTGTTCTTGAATAAAAGTGTGATTTTAAGCTTGAATCTTCATATTTGGTGTTTGTTATGCTTAATTGATGTTAGAAATAGCTTATATATATGTTTGGTAGCTTCCATATGCTTAAAATTTGTTCAAAATCGCTTAAAAATTGAGTTTTGGGCAAAAAATCATCAAAATCAGCGAAATTGGTTCGAAACCCAGTTTGCTACAGTACCCGAGTTGCTACAGTACCCGAGTTGCTACAGTACCCGAGTTGCTACAGTACCCGAGTTGCTACAGTGTCACTATTCGCTACAGTGCCACTATTTGCTACAGTACCGAGTTGCAACAGTACCCGAGTTGCTACAGTACCCGAGTTGCTATAGTACCGAGTTGCTACAGTGTTACTATTTGCTACAGTGTCACTATTTGCTACAATACTTTTATGAAATTGAAACGGGCGTAACTTTCAAAACGTAACTCCGTTTTTGATGAATAAACTATCGTTAGAATCGTAATAAAGAATACTTTTCAATGGTGAACTTTTAAGAACCTAGATCAAACTGTTTTTGGGTCGGAAAAGGAGTTTTAGTGTGTATGTCGTGTTTTGCACGCACCTGTATGCCATTATTGAATGGAGTCATGATGTAGATTCATAAAATTATGAATATATGGTGTTATGACCTAGTTTATAGTATGATTTGATTATACTATTGATTGAGATATGTATATTGACTTCGTTGTGTTGTTCTCAGGTGATAAGAACAAGGAAGAAGCTCAGAAGTAAGATAACTGAGCTGTAGCTGGTAATCGGTGAGTGGGTCTATCTCCGGATAGAGTTTAAGTAGCATATCATGCTACCGTGTTTTACTCTTTTACCATGCATAGTGTAAAGTTGCCATGTTAGATTATATTGTATGCCTATTGCTGTTTGTGAATTGTGTGTACACTGTGTGAATGGCACCAGTCGTGCTTAGGGGAGACTGGGGACTCTTGACTGTGCTTAGGTGAGGTCAGAGTTCGTATGAGGTCAACCGTGCTTAGGTGAGGTTGGGTCCATAGGCTACTGATTGTGAGTATAGTGTGAACGATGCACCCCCTGCATCTGGATATCTATACTGTGATTGAGTAGCAGGGACTATCGGTAGACTCAGGCCCGATCAGCTGGGAGTCGTGTGCTCGTACAAGCCGCCGATCCTCGTATTGCCTTATTGTTTGCTAGTTGGTAGTTAGCAAGTATTGTTGTTAGTATATAGCTTGTGTGTGGCTTAAGCTATATCTGTTAGATAGATTCCATTCACTTAGCGGTGCGCTAATCCCCCACATATTCTCCCCTTGCAGGTTTAGGTACTGTTAGTTGGGAAGGGTGTTGTTGCAGGAGACATGTTTGACAACCCAACTCTGATGTGGACTTTTGTATAAATCATGTTTTGTAATAACGAAACACCGTTGTGTAAACTTAAACGTAATGACGTGACTTATAGTGTGTTTGCTAATAAAGTCTTCCGCTGTGTATTTAAAAAAAAAAAAAAATGCCGGTGTTTCAAGTTGGTATCAGAGCATGGTTTGGCAGCAAATACGTGCGCGTATTTTGTTCCCAAACCCTGAGGCAAGTCAAACATGTCTGTGGGAGTGGGGGGCTAAGTGAAAATAGGATATACGTGTGTTAGTTGTGATTGAACTAACTGTTATCCACTAAGCTTTTGTGTGAGCTGTTTTGTAGCACAGGTATGGCTGATAGAAACGCAACTGGCCCATCCAACCCCGGAACATTCAGAGCACCAGAAGAGGGTATTGAGTCTGATGATGATCAGAATAGTTACATTCTTCAGTTAGAGAGCAAACTAAAGGAGGCTGAAGACAAAATTAATGAGCTTGAATTGGCGAGACATTCTGGAAATGATGATACACCACCTGGATTTCCAACTGTGCAATCCCAAACGATACCTAATGTGCCCCAGAACCAGCTTCAGAATCAAATACCTAACCAATATTATACGCCACCACAAAACACCTTTACTTACCAAAATCCCATGATGATGAATCCATACCAAATGCAAATGTTCCATCAACCTTACTTGCAACCACCCAAAAGATGTACGTATAAGAACTTCCGTGATTGCAAACCCTCCGAGTTCTCTGGAAGTACTGATCCGACTGTAACTCTCAATTGGTTGCGAGAAGTTGAAAGGGTATTTGAAGCGTGTCAGTGTGAACCCGAGCTGAAGGTAACATATGCTAGTAGACTGTTGAAAGGTAGGGCTATGATTTGGTGGGATTCTTTGATTTCTAGTATATCAAAAGAGCAAGTGAGTATGATCACATGGGAGCAGTTTCATGGGAAGGTGTGTGAACAATATTGTAATCCATTTGATATGAACCGAATCAAGACTGAGTTTCTTGAAATGAAGATGACACCTCAAATGACGATCGATGAGGTAGTAGAGAAGTTTATGGATAAACTGAGGTTTGTACAACAATGGGTGCCAGACGAAGCGTCTCGTATCCAGCATTTTGTTAATATCATTCTGCCTGAGTACAGAACTTTTGTTAGAACAGCTACATCGTTGTCTCAAGCTGTTGTGATGGCTAAGATGGTAGAAAGTGATGTTCAGGCCGCCAGAAACAGAATGTTTTGTAATGTGCTACAACGAGGTGGGCAAGTATCTGGTCAATCAGGATCTAAACCCAAGAAGTCTAGTGGGTTTAAATTGAAGGGTAAAAGTGGTCAGAGTAGTTTTGTATCTGGAGCAGGTAATAGGAATTGGTGTCACACGTGTCGATCTTCTCACAGTGGTCAATGTTCTGAGGCTACAAGAAGATGCTTAAATTGTGGTGTTGTTGGACATGAGTCTTCAGCATGTCCGTATCCGAATAGTGTGTGTTGGACTTGTCACAAACCAGGGCATCGTGCAGTTAGTTGTCCGTCGAAGAGTGGTAGTTCCGGGGCAGGGTCAGGGGCGCGTTCGGCATCAGTCGTAGGTTCAACTGCCTCAAGTGGGCAGAAGAGGAAGAACCCTCCAACAGCAGAGGCTAGAGCTTTTCAGATGTCGGTTGAGAATGCTGTGACAGCCGACGAAGTGATAACCGGTATGTTTCTAATCAACTCAATACCTGCTCGTGTATTGTTTGATTGTGGTGCCAATAGGTGTTTTATGTCCCTAGATTTCTGTGCTAAGTTGAAATTACCAGTTACTGTGTTACCCAAGCCGGTTAGTGTAGAAGTAGCCGATGGTAAGATCATACCCATCACAACATATGTGTCTGGGGTTTGTATAGAAATCGAAGGGAAGTCTTTCCCGGTGACTTGTTTAGTGTCACCTATTCATAGTTTTGATGTAGTACTAGGAATGGATTGGTTGAGCTCGCTTAGGGCTAATATTAAGTGTGATAGGAAAATGATTACCTTTCGTTCGACCGATGGAACCCGTGTTGTGGCCCGAGGGGAGAGGGGAGGGTATAATTTTCCGTTGATAACCATGATGAAAGCGAAAAAGTCGATGGCAAAGGGTTGTGAATCATTTCTTGCATATGTGATTGATGCGAAGAAAGAAAAGAAAACAGTGGCCGATATTCCGATAGTATCAGAATTTCCCGAAGTGTTCCCAGATGAGTTACCAGGTCTGCCGCCGGTAAGGGAAGTCGAATATAAGATTGAGTTGGTTCCTGGAACAACTCCAGTTGCAAAAGCTCCATACCGATTAGCGCCATCTGAAGTCCGTGAAATGATGTCACAAATTCAAGAGTTATTAGATCGTGGGTTTATCCGACCGAGTTCTTCACCGTGGGGTGCTCCGGTATTGTTTGTTAAAAAGAAAGATGGGACAATGCGTATGTGTATTGATTATCGTGAATTGAACAAAAGAACAGTGAAGAATAAGTATCCGTTACCTCGAATAGACGATTTGTTCGATCAGTTACAGGGTGCTTCATTCTTTTCTAAGATAGACTTACGATCCGGATATCATCAGGTTCGTGTTGCTGAATCAGATATACCGAAAACAGCGTTCAGAACAAGGTATGGTCATTATGAATTTCTTGTCATGCCGTTTGGGTTGACGAATGCGCCAGCAATCTTCATGGATCTAATGAATAGAGTGTGTCGTCCGTTCTTAGATAAGTTTGTGATTGTGTTTATAGACGATATACTAGTGTATTCAAAGACCGAAAGTGAACATGCTGAACATCTGAGACAGGTTTTGAACATGTTGAAACGTGAACAACTATTTGCAAAATTTTCAAAGTGTGAATTTTGGTTACGTGAAGTGCAGTTTTTGGGTCATGTGATTTGTGCCGAGGGTATAAAAGTTGATCCGACAAAGATAGAAGCGGTAATGAATTGGAATTCTCCGAAGACTCCGACTGAGATTAAGAGTTTTCTGGGATTAGCCGGTTATTATCGCAGATTTATCAAGGATTTCTCGAAAATAGCGGGTCCGTTGACTAAGTTGACTCGTAAAGATGTAGCCTTTCGATGGACTGATGAACAGGAAAAGGCTTTTCAGATTTTGAAACAGCTACTGTGTCAGGCACCAGTGTTAGCTTTACCAGAAGGTTCAGACAACTTCGTGGTATACTGTGATGCATCATATGCTGGGTTGGGTTGTGTATTAATGCAAAGAGATAAAGTAATCGCCTACGCCTCGCGACAGTTGAAAGTTCATGAGAAGAATTATCCAGTGCATGATCTTGAAATGGCTGCAGTAGTGTTTGCTTTGAAACTGTGGAGACACTATTTGTATGGAACCCATTGTGTTATATGTACAGATCACAAGAGTTTGCAGTATATCTTCTCACAGAAAGAATTGAATATGCGTCAGAGACGATGGCAAGAGTTGATCAAAGATTACGATTGTGAAATTAAATACCATCCGGGTAAGGCAAATGTGGTTGCAGATGCGTTAAGTCGTAAAAAGTCAAGTGAAAATGTGAAATTTCTTCGTTTGAATATAACTTCAGATTTGATTAACAGCTTAAAAACCATTCAGGCCTGTGCTTTAGAGGACGAACATATTAAATCTGAACAAATGACCAAACGAAAAGTGGACTTAATTGATGACTCACGTGGACTAAAGACCTTAAACAATCGTGTTTGGGTACCTAAGCTTGGAGATTTGAGGGATTTAATCATGACGGAAGCTCACAAATCCAGATTGACAGTACATCCGGGTAGTAATAAGATGTATCATGATTTGAAAACAGTGTATTGGTGGCCAACAATGAAATCAGATATCGCCCGTTATGTCGAAAAGTGTCATATATGTGCTCAAGTGAAGGCCGAACATCAGAAACCTTATGGTTCGTTACGTCAGTTACAGATTCCAGAGTGGAAATGGGAACATATAACGATGGATTTTGTGACCAAATTACCTCGAACTCAGAAAAGACATGATATGATTTGGGTAATAGTGGATCGCCTAACTAAAAGTGCTCATTTTCTTGCTACTCGTGAAACAGCTTCGTTAAGTGAGTTAGCCGAATTGTATATAAACGAGATAGTTAGTCGACATGGTGTGCCATTATCGATCGTTTCAGACAGAGATTCCAGATTTGTGTCGAATTTTTGGAATAGTCTTCAACAGAATTTGGGTACACGTGTGAATTTAAGTACAGCTTATCATCCTCAGACAGACGGTCAGAGTGAAAGAACGATACAGACTTTGGAGGATATGTTAAGGGCTTGTGTGTTAGAATACGGTGGTTCGTGGGATACACATTTGTCGTTGGTCGAATTTGCGTATAATAATTCATATCATTCGAGTATAGGGATGCCGCCCTATGAAATGTTATACGGTCGTCGTTGCAGAACTCCGACTTGTTGGTTAGAAGCCGGGGAGAAACAGTTTGCAGGTCCCGAAATTGTTCAAATGACAGCCGAAAAAGTTGCAATTGCGAGAGAAAAGTTGAAAGCCGCTAGAGATAGGCAGAAAATGTATGCTGATCCGCGTAGACGTCCGGTAACCTTTAATGTGGGTGAACGAGTGTATCTGAAGGTTTCGCCGTGGAAAGGGGTTATCAGATTCGGTAAACGTGGTAAGTTAGCACCGAGATTTATTGGTCCGTTTCCGATCAGTGAAGTGTTGAATGATCAGACTGTGGTGTTAGATCTTCCGCCAGAATTAGCCGGTATTCATAATACATTCAACGTATGTTATTTGCGTAAGTGTAAAGTCGATGACGAGACACAAATCGTACCGCTGGTAGATTTGAAAGTTGATTTGAGTAACAAGTTGGTTGAGGAACCTATTCGAGTGGTCGACAGAAAGGTTACTGAGTTAAGAAAGAAAAAGATCCCGATGGTTTTAGTAGAATGGAAACACAGCTTAGGGTCTAACTTGACGTGGGAGACAGAAGAGTTGATGAAGACCCGTTACCCTCATCTGTTTGAGCAAGACCAGATTCCGAGGACGGAATCTTCTTAAGGGGGGTGGATTTGTAACAGACTGAAACCCGGGCTAGTTGTAAGTTGCCTATTTTGCCATTAGAGTTTGTGCTTAGTCTTAAGTACTTTTATTTTAATTATTTTATTAGTGTTTTATTATAATTGTGTTGTGACCAGTTTGTGACAAGGGTCCCAGAACAGGTTTGTTTATTTTATTTGGACCTCGTTTGGGCTACCTAATCTTGTGCGAAAGATTTTAGATAACTGGTAAATACCCGTGTGTGATGGGGTATTATTTTTTTTAACACATAAAAGTGTAATATCTAGATATTTCCATCCATTTCACATTATTTCCCAAAAACTAGTACGTACCTAACTTATTTCCTCTCAAATCCTAAATTATTCCAAGCTAGAAATTTGATTGTAAGGCTTTAAGGATTGATTCATATCATCCTTGTGATCATCTAATCAGGTTTGTTTACTTGAATCCTTGCTTTGATTTTTGAATAAATGGGTTTTTTTGTGTTCTTGAATAAAAGTGTGATTTTAAGCTTGAATCTTCATATTTGGTGTTTGTTATGCTTAATTGATGTTAGAAATAGCTTATATATATGTTTGGTAGCTTCCATATGCTTAAAATTTGTTCAAAATCGCTTAAAAATTGAGTTTTGGGCAAAAAATCATCAAAATCAGCGAAATTGGTTCGAAACCCAGTTTGCTACAGTACCCGAGTTGCTACAGTACCCGAGTTGCTACAGTACCCGAGTTGCTACAGTACCCGAGTTGCTACAGTGTCACTATTCGCTACAGTGCCACTATTTGCTACAGTACCGAGTTGCAACAGTACCCGAGTTGCTACAGTACCCGAGTTGCTATAGTACCGAGTTGCTACAGTGTTACTATTTGCTACAGTGTCACTATTTGCTACAGTACTTTTATGAAATTGAAACGGGCGTAACTTTCAAAACGTAACTCCGTTTTTGATGAATAAACTATCGTTAGAATCGTAATAAAGAATACTTTTCAATGGTGAACTTTTAAGAACCTAGATCAAACTGTTTTTGGGTCGGAAAAGGAGTTTTAGTGTGTATGTCGTGTTTTGCACGCACCTGTATGCCATTATTGAATGGAGTCATGATGTAGATTCATAAAATTATGAATATATGGTGTTATGACCTAGTTTATAGTATGATTTGATTATACTATTGATTGAGATATGTATATTGACTTCGTTGTGTTGTTCTCAGGTGATAAGAACAAGGAAGAAGCTCAGAAGTAAGATAACTGAGCTGTAGCTGGTAATCGGTGAGTGGGTCTATCTCCGGATAGAGTTTAAGTAGCATATCATGCTACCGTGTTTTACTCTTTTACCATGCATAGTGTAAAGTTGCCATGTTAGATTATATTGTATGCCTATTGCTGTTTGTGAATTGTGTGTACACTGTGTGAATGGCACCAGTCGTGCTTAGGGGAGACTGGGGACTCTTGACTGTGCTTAGGTGAGGTCAGAGTTCGTATGAGGTCAACCGTGCTTAGGTGAGGTTGGGTCCATAGGCTACTGATTGTGAGTATAGTGTGAACGATGCACCCCCTGCATCTGGATATCTATACTGTGATTGAGTAGCAGGGACTATCGGTAGACTCAGGCCCGATCAGCTGGGAGTCGTGTGCTCGTACAAGCCGCCGATCCTCGTATTGCCTTATTGTTTGCTAGTTGGTAGTTAGCAAGTATTGTTGTTAGTATATAGCTTGTGTGTGGCTTAAGCTATATCTGTTAGATAGATTCCATTCACTTAGCGGTGCGCTAATCCCCCACATATTCTCCCCTTGCAGGTTTAGGTACTGTTAGTTGGGAAGGGTGTTGTTGCAGGAGACATGTTTGACAACCCAACTCTGATGTGGACTTTTGTATAAATCATGTTTTGTAATAACGAAACACCGTTGTGTAAACTTAAACGTAATGACGTGACTTATAGTGTGTTTGCTAATAAAGTCTTCCGCTGTGTATTTAAAAAAAAAAAAAAAATGCCGGTGTTTCAATATGTTTATGGCATTCAAATTATCAACGTTCATTACAAACGGTTGTTCATCAAATAGTTGCAAGTTTATGAAAATTGAACATTGAGTACATCCTGAGCAGATGACTCCTCTCTGCTACACACTTCATCATAAACATCTATCTTCAGATTAATCAATCTGTCTTTGGCTTCATCCACCTTCTCCATGGTTCCAGGACGCATAAGGTTGGCAATAGCAGTAGGAAGCATCTGGTTTGGGGCAAGGCATTTGGTAATTTTGTTTGTAACATCATAAATGAAATGAGTGCGAACAGCTTCAACATAATCATTGTAGGGATTCCCCACAAGATTGGATCCAAGCACCTTCGCTATCACACCCGGTATCCCCTTCTTAAGCTCAGCAAAATTACTCTCACCCTTCTCCGCCCTCTAGAGAAGCTCAGAAGATTTCTCCCTCTCTGCACTCAGCTCCTTCTCTAGCTCACTCACCTTCACCTGCTCCTCCTCAAACTTTTTATTTTCAGCATCCACCAACCTGTCCTTCCACTTTTGCAAAGCAACAGCAGCATCTTGAGCACTTTTCAGTTCAGCTTCTCTAGCCTTCAATATATTCTGAGCATCAGTCAAGGCACGTTCAGCATCAATTGCTCTTTTGCGAGCATTTGCACCTTGAGCAATCTCAGCACGGGCAAAGGCAAGTATGGATTCCTATTGCTTCTGCAGTTGCAGCACAGAATCCAGATTGTTGGTCAGCAATACATGAGCTGCAGCAGTTGATTCCCTGAGCTGCTCAGAGCGGAGAGCGGTGAACTGGGGTTTTAGCTCAGGGATAGCATAACCCTGTAGAAGAAAAATTTTATGGTTAATTTCAAGCAACTCACATAAATAAATTGCAAGCATATACATGCAGGAAGTTTTATCATTCATACCTGAAGAAGAGTTGAAAATTCTTTTTCCTTAGTAGCAGGATTCTAAATGATCGCCTGCAATGTCCTCACATGAGCAGGAAGAGATGGCTCTTGAACATTGGAAGATGTGACAGCAGGGTTAGTGGTACTAGGAGGAGGAGAATGATAAGCAGAGTCGCCTTCCGGCCTCTCTTCATGGAATTCAGATTCCTCAAATGGAGTAAAGTTTGGGTCAGGAGTTTTCAGACCCTTATCTCCTTCACCTTCAAGGTTCTCCTTCGGCCTCTGCTCACCGCCTTCAGTAGCCTTCCCTTGGCTATTGTCAGATTCTGCTAAAATCACTAACCGAAACAAGTTAGCATTATGAACAAATATAACAGTTATAAGCAAAGACATGTGCATTTTTAAGAAAGAGCAGAATGGACATACTTCTTCTGCGTTTCTGCTTTTGGCTCCCCTCTGTACTTTTCGCCCTCTTAGAGCCTATGCTCTTTTTCCTTGTCTTTTAGGTTGAAGGAGGAGTGGGGTTTGTTTCACCTGTGATGTCAACCAAGCCTGATGTCTGCTGCTCGGCGGTGGTGGTGTCATCCGCTGTCCTTTCAGTGTCTGTCTGTTCAGACCCGGACTCATTGTCCGAGCTGCTAACAATGATTCTTTCACCCTTTTCAGCAGCAGCAGCATCAGAAGCAGCCTTAGCCTCAGCTGCAGCCCTCTCTGCCTCTAGCTCTTCAGCAGTTTTAGCACGGTCAGTGATTTCCACTTCATCCTCAAGATCGAGGGATAAAAGAGCAGAGCGAACCTGCATCTCGGAGTTGGCTGCAAAAATTAAACATGGACAGCAATATAAGCAAACATGGTAAACAATAGACGAGCATTTATATATATATTAGGATGATCATATCACATCCTACCCTGATTCTTCTTACGGAGTACTGGCACAGAAGTGCTTGGCCATTCTTGGCTCACTCTACACAGCACAAGAATCCCCTCATACTTCTCATATTATCTGGGCGGAATGCGGAGCTCTTTCAAACTATTTACTATTCACTGCTCTACGGTAGAAATCTTAACACCCTTTCCTACACCAGTATCAATAGCACCCCATTTCCGGACAACGAAAAACTCCTCCAGAATAACAGTTTCATCAACAAAGAAAAACGGACTCTTCCAGTCCTTCAAGTTTGATACTCTATTTGTACCAACAAAATGGGTATTTCGTTTACTATCAATAGTAAGCCAGCAGTAGCTAATTGTACGAATTCTAAACAAAGAAATAAAAACTTTAATGCGAGGCTTAATATTGTTGGCATTACAGTACATTTCAAAAAAGATAATTTTTTGGAGGCCATATCTAAGAAGGCGAAGGAGAAATTTAGTAAGGGGAACACGGAGGTTGCCGTGAGTAAGTTGCAAGGCGTATAAAGTAACTTTTCCGTCAGGAGGATGGTTGGCAGTTTGCCTGTTGGTAGGAAGAACAGGGTTGTATTGATTAAGAAGGCAAAAGGCAATTTTCAAACCGTCTAAGTATTCTCCTGTTAGTGATGAAGCCATCGTGCTAACTTCTGGAATGTCAGCAGCAATTGAAGAAGAAGGCTCTGCATGTGCTTGGCTAGTACTCGGTGTAGAAGCCATGATAATACAGTAAAAAGATATCAACAAGAAGAAAATAGCAGTAAGATGAAGTGTTACTGACCTTGGAAGACGGTAAACCTTAAAAAGTTGATGGATGAAGAAAGCGATGAAGATTTGGGAAGAAATATGATTTTTGGATCTTGGCAAGGGTAAAAAAGTGAAGATAAAAGGGTTATGCCGGTTTATATATGTAGTGACCCGAACTTTTCCGAACCTTTCTATGATTATATGTTTAATGAAAACTATATTTACATGATTAAATGTTTCCAACATGTTAGGCAATCAAACTTGTTAAGACTTGGTTAATTGAAACGGAAATTTTGTAAACGTCTGATTACCCAGTTTGACCAATGATTCACGAACGCTATAAGTTGTATATGACATGATGATACATAAATGAATAAATATATATGTTTAACATGATATAATGATCATCAAGTATCTAATTAAAAATAGTAACAATAAGTTATATACTTAAAAAGGAGACTATTGACGTATGAAACTTAAAACGATACATATAACGATTATCGTTATAACCACTTCTTACTAAATATATATGAAGCATATTAATAAATTGTTATATTATATATAACATGATAATATGATAATTAAATATATCATTAGGTGTATTAAGAATGAACTACATAAGTAAAAAACAAGACTATTAACTTAAGGATTTCGAAACGAGACATATATGTAACGATTATCGTTGTAACGACATTTAAATGTATATATCATATTAAGATATATTAATATATCATAATATCATGATAATATAATAATTTAAAATCTCATTTTATATTATAAACATTGGGTTAACAACATTTAACAAGATCGTTAACCTAAAGGTTTCAAAACAACACTTACATGTAACGACTAACGATGACTTAACGACTCAGTTAAAATGTATATACATGTAGTGTTTTAATATGTATTCATATACTTTTGAAAGACTTCAAGACACTTATCAAAATACTTCTACTTAACAAAAATTCTTACAATTACATCCTCATTCAGTTTCATCAACAATTCTACTCGTATGCACCCGTATTCGTACTCATACAATACACAGCTTTTAGATGTATGTACTATTGGTATATACACTCCAATGATTAGCTCTTAGCAGCCCATGTGAGTCACCTAACACATGTGGGAACCATCATTTGGCAACTAGCATGAAATATCTCATAAAATTACAAAAATATGAGTAATCATTCATGACTTATTTACATGAAAACAAAATTACATATCCTTTATATCTAATCCATACACCAACGACCAAAAATACCTACAAACACTTTCATTCTTCAATTTTCTTCATCTAATTGATCTCTCTCAAGTTCTATCTTCAAGTTCTAAGTGTTCTTCATAAATTCTACAAGTTCTAGTTTCATAAAATCAAGAATACTTTCAAGTTTGCTAGCTCACTTCCAATCTTGTAAGGTGATCATCCAACCTCAATAAATCATTGTTTCTTACAGTAGGTTATCATTTTAATACAAGGTAATAATCATATTCAAACTTTGGTTCAATTTCTGTAACTATAACAATCTTATTTCAAGTGATGATCTTACTTGAACTTGTTTTCGTGTCATGATTCTGCTTCAAGAACTTCGAGCCATCCAAGGATCCGTTGAAGCTAGATCCATTTTTCTCTTTTCCAGTAGGTTTATCCAAGGAACTTAAGGTAGTAATGATGTTCATAACATCATTTAATTCATACATAAAAAGCTATCATATTCGAAGTGGTAAATTAGTAATCACTAGAACATAGTTTAGTTAATTCTAAACTTGTTCGCAAATAAAGTTAATCCTTCTAACTACACTTTTAAAATCAACTATACACATGATCTAAATCTATATGATATGCTAACTTAATGATTTAAAACCCTGAAACACGATAAACACCATAAAACCGGATTTACGCCGTCGTAGTTACAACCGGGGGCTGTTTTAGTTTGGATAATTAAAAACTATGAAAAACTTTGATTTAAAAGCCAAACTTCTGGAAAAATAATTTTTCTTATGAACATGAAACCATATCCAAAAATCATGGTTAAACTCATAGTGAAAGTATGTTTTTCAAAACAGTCATCAAGATGTCGTTCTTTCGATGGAAATGACTACCTCTTTCAAAAATGACTTGTAACTTGTATTTCCGACTATAAAACTATACCTTTTCTGTTTAGTTTCATAAAGTCAAGTTCAATACGAAACCGTGGCCGCTTAAATCACTCAAAACGGATTAGAAACGAAGAAATGGCGAGCAAAACAAAATTGGTAAAAACTACTCATTTTAGCTACGTGAAAATTGGTAACAAATCTATTCCAACCATAACTTAATCAACTTGTATTGTATATTATGTAATCTTGAGATACCATAGACACGTATACAATGTTTCGACCTATCATGTCGACACATCTATATATATTTCGGAATAACCATAGACACTCAATATGTGAATGTTGGAGTTAGCTATACAGGGTTGAGGTTGATTCCAAAATGTATATAGTTTGAGTTGTGATCAATACTGAGATATGTATACACTGGGTCGTGGATTGATTCAAGATAATATATATCGATTTATTTCTGTACATCTAACTGTGGACAACTAGTTGTAGGTTACTAACGAGGACAGCTGACTTAATAAACTTAAAACATCAAAATCTATTAAAAGTGTTGTAAATATATTTTGAACATACTTTGATATATATGTACATATTTGTTATAGGTTCGTGAATCGACCAGTGGCCAAGTCTTACTTCCCAACGAAGTAAAAAATCTGTGAAAGTGAGTTATAGTCCCACTTTTAAAATCTAATATTTTTGGGATGAGAATACATGCAGGTTTTATAAATGATTTACAAAATAGACACAAGTACGTGAAACTACATTCTATGGTTGAATTATCGAAATCGAATATACCCCTTTTTATTAAGTCTGGCAATCTAAGAATTAGGGAACAGACACCCTAATTGACGCGAATCCTAAAGATAGATCTATTGGGCCTAACAAACCCCATCCAAAGTACCGGATGCTTTAGTACTTCGAAATTTATATCATATCCGAAGGGTGTCCCGGAATGATGGGGATATTCTTATATATGCATCTTGTTAATGTCGGTTACCAGTTGTTCACCATATGAATGAATTTTATCTCTATGTATGGGATGTATATTGAAATATGAATCTTGTGGTCTATTATTATGATTTGATAATATATAGGTTAAACCTATAACTCACCAACATTTTTGTTGACATTTTAAGCATGTTTATTCTCGGGTGATTATTAAGAGCTTCCGCTGTTGCATACTAAAATAAGGACAAGATTTGGAGTCCATGCTTGTATGATATTATGTAAAAACTGCATTCAAGAAACTTATTTTTGATGTAATATATTCTTATTGTAAACCATTATGTAATGGTCGTGTGTAAACGGTATATTTTAGATTATCATTATTTGATCATCTACGTAATGCTTTTTAAACCTTTATAGATAAAATAAAGGTTATGGTTGTTTTAAAAATGAATGCAGTCTTTGAAAAACGTCTCATATAGAGGTCAAAACCTCGAGACGAAATCAATTAATATGGAACGTTTATAATCAATATGAACGGGACATTTCAGTTGGTATCCGAGCGTTGGTCTTATAGAACCAGAATTTTGCATTAGTGTGTCTTATCGAGTTTGTTAGGATGCATTAGTGAGTCTGGACTTCGACCGTGTTTACTTGAAAAATGATTGCTTAACAAATTTTGTTGGAAACTATATATTTTTAACATGTGAATATTATGTGATATATTAATCTCTTAACGTGTTTGATATTATGTGATAGATGTATACCTCTAGAACAAGTCCCATTGACTCACCTAATAATAATGAAGAGTCAAATATAAATTGGAATGATTCGTGGACTGATTCACAAGTTCCCGAAGAGGAACCAGAAGAAGAGTCGGAACCGGAAGAAGAATCAGAACCAGAAGAAGAATCGGAACCGGAAGAAGAAATAGAACCAGTGGGGGAAATAATAAAACGGTTAAGTAGAAGAAAATCCTCAACCAACCGACCAAAGTTAATTATGGTCAATGGTGTTTCCGCCAAGGAAGCAAAGTATTGGGAGGATTACCAATTCTCCGATGAATCGGATCCCGACAAGGATTCCGATGATGTTATAGAAATTACCCCAACACAATTTAATAAGGCAAAAGAGAACAATAAGGGAAAGGGCATAAAAATAGAGAAATTTGATTCCAAACTCGATGAACTTTATATGTATCGTCAACACCCGTATTTCTTAAGTTGTGACAATAACCCGGGAACCTCTAAACCACCAGGTTTTTCTAAACTAATGTGGAAAATGATGGCTCGTATTAGGGGAACATCATATATCCCTAGAAACTTGGCAAAACGAACCAAAACCGAAGAAGAAGAAACGAGCTAGTCGGAATAAGATAGTTGTATTCGTGTGGTGTAATATATGTAATATAGTGTGCTTATGCTTTATGATATATGTAAAAATTGCTTGTATTAATAAGTATTTTTTTTTATGATTCTAACTCTTGTCTATTTTACAGTATAAAAACACAAAATGGATAGACAACCCAATATTTTAAGAGACCTACCCGGAGACATGATTGATGAAATCTTGTCTAGAGTCGGTCAGAATTCCTCGGCACAACTATTTAAGGCGAGATCAGTTTGTAAGACATTCGAAGAACGTTCCAAGAATGCCTTGGTTTATAAAAGACTTTCGTTCGAAAGATGGGGGATATCACATTGGGAAATCCATAAGTTACGATGTGTTTACTTTGATGCATATATTGCGGGGAACCCACATGCTATTTTACGCAACGGGTTAAGAAATTATTTTGACTCAATATATCCGAATATAGGACTTCGTGATTTAGAAAAAGCGGCTAACATGCAACATAAAGAAGCATGTTATGCTTACGAGTTAGTGATAATGCTAAAAACGAACATATATTTCATAGCATTATTCCTCAAGAAAGACAAGCTTTTAGTTGCAATTGTTCTATTTACAAGTGATATTCGTTTAAATAATAAAAGGTGAAGACAAAAGACAGATTCGACGAATTAAAGACGCAAACGACCAAAAAGCTCAAAAGAACAAATTACAATCAAAGAGGTTCCAATTATTGATAAGAAACGTCTCGAAATTACAAGAGTACAAGATTCAAAACGTAAAGTACAAGATATTAAATTGTACGCAAGGACGTTCGAAAATCCGGAACCGGGACCAGAGTCAACTCTCAACACTCGACGCAACGGACTAAAAATTACAAGTTAACTATGTATATAAATATAATATAATATAATATATAATTAATTCTTAAAATTAATATATATATTATAATATATTTATAAATTGTCGGCAAACAAAGAGCCAAAGCTGGGTGAGCTGTAATTTCAAACTCCGTGAGTTGCGGAGTTTGAAGGAAAAAAATTACGCGACTCGCGGAGTTCACCTGGACTCAAATTCCTATAAAAGCCAACGCAGTTCGACGAAAAATATATCCTAAAAAAGTATCAATCTCTCTATATCTATACGTAAATATTTATATTTATATTTTAATTTTAATTTTAATTTTAATTCTAATAATAAGGGTATGTTAGCGAATGTTGTAAGGGTGTAAGTCGAAATTCTGTCCGTGTAACGCTACGCTATTTTTAATCATTGTAAGTTATGTTCAACCTTTTTAATTTAATGTCTCGTTGCTAAGTTATTATTATGCTTATTTAAAACGAAGTAATCATGATGTTGGGCTAATTACTAAAATTGGGTAATTGGGCTTTGTACCATAATTGGGGTTTGGACAAAAGAACGACACTTGTAGAAATTAGACTATGGGCTATTAATGGGCTTTATATTTGTTTAACTAAATGATAGTTTGTTAATTTTAATATAAAGATTTACAATTGGGCGTCCCTATAAATAACCATATACACTCGATCGGAGACGATGGGCGGGGTATTTATATGTACGAATAATCGTTCATTTAACCGGACACAGGAATGGATTAATAGCCACTAGAATTATTAAAACAGGGGTGAAATTATGTACAAGGACACTTGGCATAATTGATAACAAAGTATTAAAACCTTGGGTTACATTCAGTCGACGTCCTGGTGTAATTATTAAACAAAGTATTAAAATCTTGTTACAGTTTAAGTCCCCAATTAGTTGGAATATTTAACTTCGGGTATAAGAATAATTTGACGAGGACACTCGCACTTTATATTTATGACTGATGAACTGTTATGGACAAAAACCAGACGGACATATTAAATAATCCAGGACAAAGGACAATTAACCCATGGGCATAAAACTAAAATCAACACGTCAAACATCATAATTACGGAAGTTTAAATAAGCATAATTCTTTTATTTCATATTTAATTTCCTTTATTTTATATTTAATTGCACTTCTAATTATAGCACTTTTATTTATTGTTATTGTATTTAATTGCACTTTTAATTATCGTACTTTTTAATTATCGCAAGTTTATTTTATCGCACTTTTATTTATCGCAATTTCATTATCGTTATTTACTTTACGCTTTAAATTAAGTCTTTTATTTATTTAATATTTTACATTTTGTTTTAACTACGACTAAAGTTTTAAAATCGACAAACCGGTCATTAAACGGTAAAAACCCCCCTTTATAATAATAATATTACTTATATATATATTTGTATTTTTATAAAATAAAACTAATATAGCGTTAAGCTTTGTTTAAAAGATTTTCCCTGTGGACCGAACCGGACTTACTAAAAACTACACTACTGTACGATTAGGTACACTGCCTATAAGTGTTGTAGCAAGGTTTAAGTATATCTATTCTATAAATAAATAAATATCTTGTGTAAAATTGTATCGTATTTAATAGTATTTCCTTGTAAAATATAAGCTATTTTATATACGCCTCGCAGAACATCAGTTAGTAATGTTCACTTCTCACCAAAGTGAGAACAAGAACATCGGGCTACAACTATTAAACAAAACGTTCCCACAAGTGACGGACTCAGTAGTTGGGGTGAGAAACAAGGTTTTTAGATTGTTACGGGACTGTTGGACATTACGTAACCCTCGTCCCTTTGACGATGTTACAACACGCTGTCTTATCAACGGCCATAACGGTTATGTTCCACAAGACCAAGGATGGGAAGTAGTCCTAGTAAAACCAGAATGCATGACTTGTTTCTGGACGTATGAATTACGTGTCTTTATTGCATTTACTGAACGACTTGTGTACTAGCTAGAATTATCTTCACAACTATCTTGTATCAAAGTTATTGTGTGCTATATTTCATGTTATATGTAAAATAAGCGGTATTGTAAGTTTGTAAAATATTGTGAAAAAGTTTGAACGCGAAATATTATTATAATCAGTTTTTCATATAGAATTGTAGTAGTTGAATTGTATATTAGCTACTAAGTATGAACTTAACGGGTAGGTACTACCCGAATTTAAACTTATAAAATGCTAATATGAAGAAAAAGCTTTTATAAATAAGTTCATATTATGCAACGAGATACTATTGACTACTCTTAATTTTCTGTATGATTAACTTGTTTCATTTGACTATTTGAAGGAAATGGCACCGACTACTCGACAAACCATGAATATGAGCGAAGAGGAATTTCGTACCTTTCTTGCTGCAAACATAGCCGCAGTACAGGCTGTGCTACATACCAACAATAACCTTAGATCTAGCAGTACAGGAAATTGTGTAGGATGCACCTACAAAGAATTCACTGCCTGCAAACCTTTGGAATTTGATGGAACCGAAGGACCGATCGGATTGAAACGGTGGACCGAGAAGGTCGAATCGGTGTTTGCCATAAGTAAGTGTACTGAAGAGGACAAAGTGAAGTACGCTACGCATACCTTCACAGGTACTGCGTTAACATGGTGGAATACCTATCTAGAGCAAGTGGGACAAGATGATGCTTACGCACTACCGTGGTCAGCATTCAAGCACTTGATGAACGAGAAGTACCGTCCCAGAACCGAGGTCAATAAGCTCAAGACAGAACTTAGAGGGTTACGAACCCAAGGATTTGATATTACCACGTATGAAAGATGATTCACAGAATTGTGCTTATTGTGTCCGGGAGCGTTCGAAGATGAGGAAGAGAAGATCGACGCGTTTGTGAAAGGATTACCGGAAAGAATCCAAGAAGATATAAGTTCACACGAGCCCGCCTCCATACAACAGGCATGTAGAATGGCTCACAAACTAGTGAACCATATTGAGGAAAGAATTAAAGAACAGGCGGCTGAAGAGGCCAATGTGAAGCAAGTCAAAAGAAAGTAGGAGGAAAATGGTGATAAGAATCACCAATACAACAACAACAGCAATTACAACAATAATAGCAACAACTATCCCAACAATCGTAACATCAATCGCAACTACAACAAATGGCCCAACAACAACAACAACAACAACAACAACAACAACAGCAACTATAACAATCATCCCAACAACAATAACAACCGCAACAACAACAATAATCAGAAGCAGCTATGCCAAAGGTGTGAAAAGTATCACTCGGAGTTCTGCACCAAATTTTGCAACAAGTGTAAAAGAAATGGTCATAGCGCGGCGAGTGTGAGGTCTACGGACCAGGGGTTAACAGAACGAAAGGAACAAATGGTGTCGGAATGAGTAATGGTGGAGCAAGTAGTGTCGGAGAAAGTTATGCCAATGTAGTTTGTTATAAATGTGGAAAACCGGGCCACATTATTAGAAATTGCCCGAACCAGGAGAACACGAATGGACAAGGCCGTGGAAGAGTTTTCAATATTAATGCGGCAGAGGCACAGGAAGACCCGGAGCTTGTTACGGGTACGTTTCTTATTGACGATAAATCTGCTTATGTTTTATTTGATTCGAGTGCGGATAGAAGCTATATGAGTAGAGAATTTTGTGCTAAATTAAGTTGCCCATTGGCGCCTTTGGATAGTAAATTTTTACTCGAATTAGCAAATGGTAAATTAATTTCAGCAGATAATATATGTCGGAATCGAGAAATTAAACTGGTTAGCGAAACATTTAAGATTGACTTGATACCAATAGAGTTAGGGAGTTTTGATGTGATAATCGGTATGGACTGGTTGAGAGAAGTGAAAGCAGAGATCGTTTGTTACAAAAATGCAATTCGCATTATAAGAGAAAAAGGAAAACCCTTAATGGTGTACGGAGAAAAGAGCAACGCGAAGTTAAATCTTATTAGTAACCTGAAGGCACAAAAACTAATAAGAAAAGGTTGCTATACTGTACTAGCACACGTCGAGAAAGTGAATTTCGAAGAAAAGAACATCAATGATATTCCCGTCGCAAAAGAATTTCTCGATGTATTTCTGAAAGAATTACCGGGACTACCTCCACACCGATCCGTTGAATTTCAAATAGACCTTGTACCGGGAGCTGCACCAATAGCTCGTGCTCCATACAGACTCGCACCTAGCGACATGAAGGAACTTCAAAGCCAATTACAAGAACTTTTAGAGCATGGTTTCATTCGACCAAGCACATCACCGTGGGGAGCTCCTGTTTTGTTTGTCAAGAAGAAAGATGGTACATTCAGGTTGTGTATCGACTACCGAGAGTTGAACAAACTTACCATCAAGAACCGCTATCCACTACCGAGAATCGAAGACTTATTTGATCAACTACAAGGCTCGTCTTTTTATTCGAAGATCGATTTACGTTCTGGATATCATCAAATGCGGGTGAAGGAGGATGATATTTCAAAGACTGCTTTTAGGACGCGTTACGGTCATTACGAGTTTATGGTTATGCCGTTTGGATTGACTAACGCACCAGCTGTGTTCATGGACCTCATGAACTGAGTGTGTGGGCCATATCTTGACAAGTTTGTCATTGTTTTCATCGATGACATACTTATTTACTCGAAGAATGATCAAGAGCACGAAGAACATTTGAGAAAAGTGCTAGAGTTGCTGAGAAAAGAAAAACTGTACGCTAAGTTTTCAAAGTGTGCATTTTGGTTGGAAGAAGTTCAATTCCTCGGTCACATAGTGAACAAAGAAGGTATTCAGGTGGATCCAGCAAAGATCGAAACCGTTGAAAAGTGGGAAACCCGAAAACACTAAAACACATACGCCAGTTTTTAGGACTAGCGGGTTACTACAGAAGGTTCATCTAAGACTTTTCCAGAATAGCAAAACCCTTGACTGCATTAACGCATAAAGGGAAGAAATTTGAATGGAAAGATGAACAAGAGAAAGCGTTTCAATTGTTAAAGAAAAAGTTAACTACGGCACCTATATTGTCATTACCTGAAGGGAATGATGATTTTGTGATATATTGTGACGCCTCAAAGCAAGGTCTCGGTTGTGTATTAATGCAACAAATGAAAGTAATTGCTTATGCGTCTAGACAATTAAAGATTCACGAACAGAATTATACGACGCATGATTTGGAATTAGGCGCGGTTGTTTTTGCATTAAAGACTTGGAGGCACTACTTATATGGGGTCAAAAGTATCATATATACCAACCACAAAAGTCTTCAACACATATTTAATCAGAAACAACTGAATATGAGGCAGCGTAGGTGGATTGAATTGTTGAATGATTACGACTTTGAGATTCGTTACCACCCGGGGAAGGCAAATGTGGTAGCCGACGCCTTGAGCAGGAAGGACAGAGAACCCATTCGAGTAAAATCTATGAATATTATGATTCACAATAACCTTACTACTCAAATAAAGGAGGCACAACAAGGAGTTTTAAAAGAGGAAAATTTAAAGGATGAAATACCCAAAGGATCGGAGAAGCATCTTAATATTTGGGAAGACGGAACCCGATATAGGGCTGAAAGGATTTGGGTACCAAAATTTGGAAATATGAGAGAAATGGTACTTAGAGAAGCTCATAAAACCAGATACTCAATACATCCTGGAATGGGGAAGATGTACAAGGATCTCAAGAAACATTTTTGGTGGCCGGGTATGAAAACCGATGTTGCTAAATACGTAGGAGAATGTTTGACGTGTTCTAAGGTCAAATCTGAGCATCAGAAACCATCAGGTCTACTTCAACAACCCGAAATCCCGGAATGGAAATGGGAAAACATTACCATGGATTTCATCACTAAATTGCCAAGGACTGCAAGTGGTTTTGATACTATTTGGGTAATAGTTGATCGTCTCACCAAATCAGCACACTTCCTGCCAATAAGAGAAGATGACAAGATGGAGAAGTTAGCACGACTGTATTTGAAGGAAGTCATCTCCAGACATGGAATACCAATCTCTATTATCTCTGATAGGGATGGCAGATTTATTTCAAGATTCTGGCAGACATTACAGCAAGCATTAGGAACTCGTCTAGACATGAGTACTGCCTATCATCCACAAACTGATGGGCAGAGTAAAAGGACGATACAAACGCTTGAAGACATGCTACGAGCATGTGTTATTTATTTCGGAAACAGTTGGGATCGACATCTACCGTTAGCAGAATTTTCCTACAACAACAGCTACCATTCAAGCATTGAGATGGCACCATTTGAAGCACTTTATGGTAGAAAGTGCAGGTCTCCAATTTGTTGGAGTGAAGTGGGGGATAGACAGATTACGGGTCCGGAGATAATACAAGAAACTACTGAGAAGATCATCCAAATTCAACAACGGTTGAAAACCGCCTAAAGTCGACAAAAGAGCTACGCCGACATTAAAAGAAAAGATATAGAATTTAAAATTGGAGATATGGTCATGCTTAAGGTTGCACCTTGGAAAGGTGTTGTTCGATTTGGTAAACGAGCGAAATTAAATCCAAGGTATATTGGACCATTCAAGATTATTGATCGTGTCGGACCAGTAGCTTACCGACTTGAGTTACCTCAACAACTGGCGGCTGTGCATAACACTTTCCACGTCTCGAATTTGAAGAAATATTTTGCTAAAGAAGATCTCACTATTCCATTGGACGAAATCCAAATCAATGAAAAACTTCAATTCATTGAAGAACCCGTTGAAATAATGGATCGTGAGGTTAAGAGACTTAAACAAAACAAGATACCGATTGTTAAGGATCGATGGAATGCTTGTAGAGGACCTGAGTTCACCTGGGAATGAGAAGATCAGATGAAGAAGAAGTACCCGCACTTATTTCCAGAAGATGAGCCAACACCTCCAATCGCTTAAAATTTCGGGACGAAATTTATTTAACGGGTAGGTACTGTAGTGACCCGAACTTTTCCGAACCTTTCTATGATTATATGTTTAATGAAAACTATATTTACATGATTAAATGTTTCCAACATGTTAAGCAATCAAACTTGTTAAGACTTGGTTAATTGAAACGGAAATTTTGTAAACGTCTGATTACCCAGTTTGACCAATGATTCATGAACGCTATAAGTTGTATATGACATGATGATACATAAATGAATAAATATATATGTTTAACATGATATAATGATCATCAAGTATCTCATTAAAAATAGTAACAATAAGTTATATACTTAAAAAGGAGACTATTGACGTATGAAACTCAAAACGATACATATAACGATTATCGTTATAACCACGTCTTACTAAATATATATGAAGCATATTAATACATTATTATATTATATATAACATGATAATATGATAATTAAATATATCATTAAGTGTATTAACAATGAACTACATAAGTAAAAAACAAGACTACTCACTTAATGATTTCGAAACGAGACATATATGTAACGATTATCGTTGTAACGACATTTAAATGTATATATCATATTAAGATATATTAATATATCATAATATCATGATAATATAATAATTTAAAATCTCATTTGATATTATAAACATTGGGTTAACAACATTTAACAAGATCGTTAACCTAAAGGTTTCAAAACAACACTTACATGTAACGACTAACGATGACTTAACGACTCAGTTAAAATGTATATACATGTAGTGTTTTAATATGTATTCATACACTTTTGAAAGACTTCAAGACACTTATCAAAATACTTCTACTTAACAAAAATGCTTACAATTACATCTTCGTTCAGTTTCATCAACAATTCTACTCGTATGCACCCGTATTCGTACTCGTACAATACACAGCTTTTAGATGTATGTACTATTGGTATATACACTCCAATGATCAGCTCTTAGCAGCCCATGTGAGTCACCTAACACATGTGGGAACCATCATTTGGCAACTAGCATGAAATATCTCATAAAATTACAAAAATATGAGTAACCATTCATGACTTATTTACATGAAAATAAAATTACATATCCTTTATATCTAATCCATACATCAACGACCAAAAACACCTACAAACACTTTCATTCTTCAATTTTCTTCATCTAATTGATCTCTCTCAAGTTCTATCTTTAAGTTCTAAGTGTTCTTCATAAATTCTACAAGTTCTAGTTTCATAAAATCAAGAATACTTTCAAGTTTGCTAGCTCACTTCCAATCTTGTAAGGTGATCGTACAACCTCAAGATATTATTGTTTATTACAGTAGGTTATCATTCTAATACAAGGTAATAATCATATTTAAACTTTGGTTCAATTTCTGTAACTATAACAATCTTATTTCAAGTGATGATCTTACTTGAACTTGTTTTCGTGTCATGATTCTGCTTCAAGAACTTCGAGCCATCCAAGGATCCGTTGAAGCTAGATCCATTTTTCACTTTTCCAGTAGGTTTATCAAAGGAACTTAAGGTAGGTATGATGTTCATAACATCATTCGATTCATACATAAAAAGCTATCATATTCGAAGTGGTAAACTAGTAATCACTAGAACATAGTTTAGTTAATTCTAAACTTGTTCGCAAATAAAGTTAATCCTTCTAACTACACTTTTAAAATCAACTATACACATGATCTAAATCTATATTATATGCTAACTTAATGATTTAAAACCCGGAAACACGATAAACACCATAAAACCGGATTTACGCCGTCGTAGTTACAACCGGGGGCTGTTTTGGTTTGGATAATTAAAAACTATGAAAAACTTTGATTTAAAAGCTATACTTCTGGGAAAATGATTTTTCTTATGAACATGAAACCATATCCAAAAATCATGGTTAAACTCAAAGTGAAAGTATGTTTTTCAAAACAGTCATCAAGATGTCGTTCTTTCGATGGAAATGACTAGCTCTTTCAAAAATGACTTATAACTTGTATTTCCGACTATAAACCTATACCTTTTATGTTTAGTTTCATAAATTCAAGTTCAATACGAAACCGTGGCCACTTAAATCACTCAAAACGGATTAGAAACGAAGAAATGGCGAGCAAAACAAAATTGGTAAAAACTACTCATTTTAGCTACGTGAAAATTGGTAACAAATCTATTCCAACCATAACTTAATCAACTTGTATTGTATACTATGTAATCTTGAGATACCATAGACACGTATACAATGTTTCGACCTATCATGTCGACACATCTATATATATTTCGGAACAACCATAGACACTCTATATGTGAATGTTGGAGTTAGCTATACAGGGTTGAGGTTGATTCCAAAATGTATATAGTTTGAGTTGTGATCAATACTGAGATATGTATACACTGGGTTGTGGATTGATTCAAGATAATATATATCGATTTATTTCTGTACATCTAACTGTGGACAACTAGTTGTAGGTTACTAACGAGGACAGCTGACTTAATAAACTTAAAACATCAAAATGTATTAAAAGTGTTGTAAATATATTTTGAACATACTTTGATATATATGTACATATTTGTTATAGGTTCGTGAATCGACCAGTGGCCAAGTCTTACTTCCCGACGAAGTAAAAAATCTGTGAAAGTGAGTTATAGTCCCACTTTTAAAATCTAATATTTTTGGGATGAGAATACATGCAGGTTTTATAAATGATTTACAAAATAGACACAAGTACGTGAAACTACATTCTATGGTTGAATTATCGAAATCGAATATGCCCCTTTTTATTAAGTCTGGTAATCTAAGAATTAGGGAACAGACACCCTAATTGACGCGAATCCTAAAGATAGATCTATTGGGCCTAACAAACCCCATCCAAAGTACCGGATGCTTTAGTACTTCGAAATTTATATCATATCCGAAGGGTGTCCCGGAATGATGGGGATATTCTTATATATGCATCTTGTTAATGTCGGTTACCAGATGTTCACCATATGAATGAATTTTATCTCTATGTATGGGATGTATATTGAAATATGAATCTTGTGGTCTATTATTATGATTTGATAATATATAGGTTAAACCTATAACTCACCAACATTTTTGTTGACGTTTTAAGTATGTTTATTCTCAGGTGATTATTAAGAGCTTCCGCTGTTGCATACTAAAATAAGGACAAGATTTGGAGTCCATGCTTGTATGATATTATGTAAAAACTGCATTCAAGAAACTTATTTTTGATGTAATATATTCTTATTGTAAACCATTATGTAATGGTCGTGTGTAAACGGTATATTTTAGATTATCATTATTTGATAATCTACGTAATGCTTTTTAAACCTTTATAGATAAAATAAAGGTTATGGTTGTTTTAAAAATGAATGCAGTCTTTGAAAAACGTCTCATATAGAGGTCAAAACCTCGCGAGGAAATCAATTAATATGGAACGTTTATAATCAATATGAACGGGACATTTCAATATAGGGGTTCGTTGATGCAATTTTTATGGACACGATTGTGACACGTGTACTGGTAAGTTTAAACGTGGGGTATGAAATGACACTTTTTACAGCTGGAGGCGCGTGAAGATTCTCAACTATTTAAATTTAATCATCACAGCGTCAGTAAAATTCGTCTGCATTTAATGCCAGTAACGTTTTCCCCGATGCAAATGGGCAATGAACAGGCTAGTTTGGCATGCGTTATCAAAAGTTTAACAACTTAATCATTTTTCAAATGCTTAAGTCATTAAACTGGGGGGACTTAATGGTGTATCCTATCGTATACACGCATAAAAGGCATAATGGTTTCATAAAAAGTAATATCAGGAAGGCTGGAAACAGTAGTTTTGTGGAATTATCCATCCAGCGTTCTCCGCTGTACAGGCTGCTCCGTCATGCATAAGCCCTGAAGGCCGCCTAGCGCGTAAGCCCTGGCCGGAGAACGCCACTTTCAGCATAAATTTCGGATCACAAGTAACAGAACGTATCATCATCTGACACGCGTCTCCGAACAATCCGGTGGATCTGACACTATAAATAGACCCCTTGGGTCGTCATTTTACATAGTTCAGACATTCTGATAAATTTGAGAGCTGAGACTTCATCTCTCTCTCTAGCACTTTCTCTCACTAGAAGTCATCATGCTAGCACTTTTACGCTCTACGGGCAACAGATTGATTAAGCCACCCCACAAGTTTCTACACTTGTGAACCGGGTCTGCAGGGATTATTTCCCAAGAGCAAACATCAATCGGCAACACTCGCCCACTTAAAGCTAGATTACTTCTAGTATCGTGTTGACACACTAAGCCTTACCTCATAAGGAAATAGGTGTTAACACTCACCAACCTTTGTGTTGACTGTTTAATCATGTTTATTCTTAGGTCCTTAAGAAAGTCTTCCGCTGTTGCATTATCTGAGCAAGCTGTGCATGGAGTATCATGCTTTTGTTTAAATGAAGTGTTGCATTCAATAAAACTTTTGTCATGTATTATATTCGACTGTTATGTCACGTGTGTAGTATTTGGAAACCGATGTATCATGGGGATTATTTCTTAAATAATCTCCCACTTGTTTAAAACATGCATTATGTATAATAATGGTGTGCTTTTTATGAAACGAATGCAATATTTTTCTAAAACGTATCATATAGAGGTCAAATACCTCACTATGAGACCAATGAATAACGTACTGCGTTTATAGTAATATGGACGTGTCGTTTTAGTTGGAATCAGAGCAGAGGTCTTAGCGAACTAGAAATTGCATTAGTGTGTCTAACCGATATTTGTTAGGATGCATTAGTGAGTCTGGACTTTGACCGAACTTGTTTTTTTTGAAAACCATTACTTATCATTTTTGGTCGGAAATTAAATATTATAACATGTAAATATTATGTGGTATATTACTAATGTGGTAGTTAATGTGTGATAGATGTCTACTTCTAGCACCAATCTCATTATCACATTCAGCGACTCCGAAGTTGAATCTCCAGCAAAAGTACCAATCATCGACTTATCTGATAACGACGATGACCCGAAGGAAGGTGTATCAATCATCTATATAACTGATGACGATGATGACCTGGAGTCGGATGCATTTTTGGAATACTCACAATTCCCAGAGGAACCAGAAGAGGAACCTATAATCGACAACCCAGAAATTCCAAAAGCAGAAACTAATAAACAATTATTGTACCAAGTGCTCTCGATACTACTACACCTAGTCAACCATGTCTTACCAATACTACAGAAATGTCATCTACTGAACCCCAACCAAAACCTAGACTTACCACTGAAATACGCACTCTGACAGTAGGGAAGCGAAAATTTTATGATTTTCCAGATTTCTTTGAATTCCCAAGGAAGCCTCGTCGTTTCTAATCTGTTTTTGCAGCTATTCGACTTCACGCCTTATATAATAATATATCATGTGCTATATTTCATCTTACATATGTTTTATGTAAATAGTGGTATTGAATTATTGTAAAATATTGTACCAAAAGAATAAGCGTGAAGTATTAATACATTAAGTTTTTCATGATAGAATATTATCATGATTGTAGTAGTTAATTTGTGTACTAGCTATTAAGTATGAACTTTAACGGGTAGGTACTACCCGAGCTACAATTATAAAACGCTAATAAGAAGAAAATTCTTTTATAATAATTGGTTCATATTATTAATATGTCACGATGTACCATTAATTACTTGCTACATCTATAATATTCTATGTGATTAATTATCTTATATATTTATTGAAGAAACATGGCTCGATTAAATCGAATGACAGAACAAGAAATTGAGGAGCTTATCAACCAACGCGTAAACGACTGAATGCTTTGGGTCTTAGCGGCAAGGGCAGCATCAAACAACACAAACCCTCATGTTGGATGCTCATATAAAGCATTTCAAGGTTGCAAACCTTCATCTTTCAGTGGAACAGAAGGACCAGTCGGTTTAACCCGATGGTTCGAAAAACTGGAGTCCGTATTTAAAATCAGTGGTTGTGCGAAAGGGGATCGGACAAAGTATGCTTCATGCACATTACAGGATGGTGCACTTACATGGTGGAAAAACAATGTGAAAGCTGTAGGGGGCGATGAAGCATATGATACTCCTTGGGAGGAATTGAAAAATATGCTAATCAACGAATACTGCCCAAGGAACGAGGTTCGGAAGATGGAATCCGAGTTACGAAATCTGAAAGTTGTCGGAACGGAACTTACCAACTATAACAGGCGATTCATGGAATTAGCCTTGTTATGTCCTGAATTGGTACCAACGGAAGAGCGAAAGATTGAATTGTACAAAGATGGTCTGCCAAAGAACATCAAGGCCAATGTTACAGCATCCAAACCCAAGACAATTCATGAAGCTATCACCATGGCAAACGAGCTAATGGATCAGATCATCCTGGATAAGAATGCATCAAATACCGATACCAAGGTATCGGATAACAAAAGAAAGTGGGATGGAAACTGTGATCGAGGTCACCAGCAACAATCTCTCAAGAAACAGGAAACCACGCAAGGTGCGGGTAGTGGTTCAAGCTCGGGTTACAAAGGGCGTAATCCCTTATGTAATAGATGCCACAAACATCACACTAGTTTTTGCAATGTGGTGTGCAACAAATGTAATCGAAGGGGTCATCTTGCTGAAGATTGTTGGGTTCCTGTTACAAATACAAATGGCACCAAGACTCCTGCCACCAATGTAAATAGAACTGCCCTGGCTACTGTTACTTGTTACGGGTGTGGGAAACATGATCATATTAAGAGCCAGTGCCCGAATCCAGAGAAGAATAACGGACCTCCACGGGGAAGAGCATTTGTTATTAATGCTAGAGAGGCATGTGAAGACCAGGAGCTTGTTATGGGTACGTTTACCATTAATGACTTATCAGCATCTATTATATTTGATACTGGTGCCGATAGAAGTTACATGTGTAGAGACTTTTATGCTAAATTGAATTGTTCATCATTACCTCTAGATGCTAAGTACATGATTGAGTTAGCTAATGGTAAACTAATTAAAGCCGATAAAATTTTCCTTGATTGTAAAATAAAGTTAGCCGGAGAAACATTTAAAATTGATTTGATACCCGTAGAATTAGGAAGTTTTGATGTAATAGTCGGCATGGACTGGATGTCCAAAATAGGAGCTGGGGTTGTGTGTGCCAAGAAGACAATTCGCATTCCTCGTAAGGATAAAACGGTAGTAATGATATATGGAGAGAAGGGTAACTCAAAGCTAAAACTCATTAGCTGCTTGAAAGTCCAAAAGTGCTTGAAGAAAGGGTGCTATGCTATCCTAGCACATGTTAATAAAGTCGAAATGAAGGAAAAATAGAAGAGCATCAACGACGTGCCAGTGGCAAGAGATTTTCCTGAAGTCTTTCCGGAAGAGTTGCCGGGATTACCTCCATTTAGATCTGTAGAATTTCAAATAGATCTAGTACCAGGAGCTGCACCAGTGGCTCGTGCTCCATACATACTTGCATCGTCTGAGATGAAAGAGTTACAAAGCCAGTTACAAGAATTACTGGACCGTGGATTCATTCGATCGAGTACTTCATCGTGGGGAGCTCCAATTTTATTCGTCAAGAAGAAGGATGGATCCTTCCGAATGTATATAAATTACCGCGAATTAAATAAGTTAACTATCAAGAATCGGTACCCATTACCGAGAATTGATGACTTGTTTGATCAGCTGCAAGGATCACGTGTTTACTCCAAAATCGATCTAAGATCGGGATATCATCAGTTGCGTGTCAAAGAAGAAGATATTCTGAAAACCACATTTCGGACACGCTACGGTCATTATGAATTTTTAGTCATGCCGTTCGGGCTGACAAACACACCAGCTGTATTCATGGACCTCATGAATCGGGTATGGAGTCCGTATTTGGATAAATTTGTTATCGTCTTTATTGATGATATTCTTATTTATTCCAAAAATGAACAAGAACATGAGCAACATTTAAGGTTGGTGCTGGAACTGTTGAAGAAAGAACAGTTATACGCAAAGTTTTCTAAGTGCGCATTTTGGTTAAAAGAAGTACAATTCCTTGGTCACATCGTGAGTAGTCAAGGAATTCAGGTTGATCCTGCGAAGGTTGAAGCCATTGAAAAATGGGAAACCCCAAAGACTCCGACGCAAATACGCCAATTTTTGGGTCTTGCTGGCTATTACAGAAGGTTTATTCAAGATTTTTCCCGGATAGCCAAACCATTGACAGCATTAACACATAAAGGGAAGAAGTACGAATGGACTTCTGAGCAGGAAGCCGCATTTCAATTATTGAAGAAGAAGTTGACTACATCGCCTATTCTATCGTTACCTGAAGGAAACAATGATTTTGTAATTTATTGTGACGCTTCGCGACAAGGTTTTAGTTGTGTCCTCATGCAACGAAAGAATGTTATTGCATATGCATCCCGACAACTGAAGATTCATGAAAAAAATTATACGACTCATGATCTAGAATTGGGAGCAGTGGTGTTTGCATTAATGATTTGGAGACACTACTTGTACGGGGTTAAATGTACTGTGTATACCGACCATAAAAGCCTTCAAGATATCTTCAACCAAAAACAACTGAACATGAGGCAACGTAGGTGGGTTGAGCTGATAAACGACTATGATTGTGAAATTCATTATCATCCCGGGAAAGCAAATATAGTAGCAGATGCTTTAAGCAGGAAGGAAAGAGAGCCGATTCGAGTACGGACAATGAATACGAAGATTCATACAAACCTGACTACACAAATAAAGGAGGCTCAACGAGGAGCTCTTACTGAAGAAAACTTTGGAAATGAAATGCTCAAGGGTTTAGTTAAGCAACTTGAGATACGAGAAGATGGAACCCGATATTTTAATGGACGTATTTGGGTAAAGAAGTTTAAAGGGTTAAGAAAATTGGTTTTGGATGAGGCACATAAGACGAGATACTCGATACATCCAGGAGCTGGAAAGATGTATCAAGATCTTAAGGCATACTTTTGGTGGCCAAATTTGAAAGCTGATATTGCAACGTACATCGGAGAATGTTTGACTTGCTCCAAAGTCAAGGCAGAACATCAGAAACCGTCAGGTCTGCTTCAATAACCAAAAATCCCAGAATTGAAATGGGAATGTATTACCATAGATTTCATCACGAAGCTACCAAAGACTGCATGGGGTTACGACACCATTTGGGTAATTGTCGATCGTCTCACCAAATCTGCACATTTCCTACCTATGAAGGAAATGGATAAGATGGAGAAATTGGTACGATTATACATGAAGGAAGTTGTTTCAAGACATGGAGTACCTATCTCCATTATATCTGATCGCGATAGTAGGTTTACGTCAAGGTTTTGGCAATCACTACATGAAGCTCTAGGGACTCGTCTGGATATGAGCACTGCATATCATCCTCAGACCGATGGGCAAAGTTAAAGGACCATTCAGACTCTTGAAGACATGCTTAGATCATGTGTGATCGATTTCGGAAATGGATGGGATAAATATCTACCATTAGCAGAATTCTCGTATAACAATAGTTACCATACGAGTATTAATGCTGCACCATTTAAAGCACTTTATGAAAGGAAGTGTAGATCTCCTATCTGTTGGAATGAGGTAGGAGACTGACAATTAACTGGTCCCGAGATCATATAGGAGACTACTGAAAAGATTGTGCAAATCAAGGAGAGATTGAAGACCGCCCAAAGTCGTCAAAAGAGCAATGCTGATGTTCGAAGGAAGCCGTTAGAATTTTAGGTTGATGACATGGTTATGTTAAAGGTGTCACCATGGAAAGGTGTGATACGCTTTGGTAAGAGGGGTAAATTGAACCCAAGATACGTAGGACCATTCAAGATCATCGAACGTATTGGACCGGTGGCTTATCAACTTAAGCTACCACAATAACTTGCTGGAGTACACAATACCTTTCACGTCTCGAACCTAAGGAAATGCCTTACAAAAGAAGACCTCACTGTTCCTCTTGAAGAAATCCAAATCGATGAGAAACTGCATTTTATAGAAGAGCCCGTCGAAATCATGGATCGTGAAGTCAAACAGCTCAAGCAAAGCAACATACCTATAGTTAGGGTTCGTTGGAATGCTCGAAGAGGTCCTGAGTTCACTTGGGAAAGAGAGGACCAGATGAAACAGAAGTATCCACATCTGTTTACAAACACCGCCCATTGAATAGGTACTACTACAAATTTCGGGACGAAATTTCTTTAACGGGTAGGTACTGTCATGACCCGGATTTTTCCATGGTTATATATTGAAGGATATTAATATTTACATGATTAAATGTTTCCAACATGTTAAGAAATCAAACTTGTTAAGACTTGATTAATTGGAACGAATTTTATGTAAACGTGTGACAACCCAATTTGTCCGATGATTCACGAACGTTATAACTTGTAAATGACATGATAATATATATATGAACTTATATATATATTTAACATGATTAAATGATAATTAATTATCTCATTAAGTATATTAACCATGAACTATATACATAAAATGAGACTACTAACTTAAGGATTTTGAAACGATATATATACGTAACGATTATCGTTGTAATAACGTCTTAATATTTATATATCGTATTAAGATATATTAACACACTATGTTATCATGATAATATAACAATTTAACATCTCATTAGATATAGTAACAATGGGATTAATTACATTTAACAAGGTCGTTAACTTAAAGGTTTCGAAACAACACTTAGATGTAACGACTAACGATGATTTAACGACTCAGTTAAAATGTATATATATATATATATATATATATATATATATATATATATATATATATATATATATATATATATATATATATATATATGTATATAGTGTATTAAGATGTATTAATACATATTTGAAGGAGTTCAAGACATATATCAAAACACTCATAGTTAACAAAAATGGTTACAATTCCATTCTCATTCATTTTCATCAACAATTCTACTCGTATTCGCTCGGTATTTGCACTCGTATTATACCCAGCTTCTAGATGTATTTACTATTGGTATATACCAATAAAAATCTGCTCCTTAGTAGCCTTAAATGATTAAGGAACATGTGGAACCAACCATTTGTCAAGTAGCATGAATTATTTAGCAAGAAAACAAAATTAGGAATCTTTTCTTTCTTTATAAACTAAAAACGTTTTTATGCATACACACCATTTCTTCATTCCATTTTCTCATACTTACACTCCCAATTCTCTCTCAAAATACTCCTAACTTCATACTTGATCATCTCCAAGCATTTTCCCCATCATTTAGCTTCATTTACAAGCTTTAATCATCATAAAAACAACCTAGAATCAAGATGTTGCAAGATTACTTCCAATCTTTTTAATCCAATCCAACAACTCATCAAAGATCAAGAACTTCCATCTAATCTCAGTAACTTTTCATTCTTAATCAAGAACTTCCAAGCCATCAAAGATCCTTTGAAGCTCAAGTTATTTTCTCATCATTTTCAGTAGGTTTACCTACTATACTTGAGGTTCGTGAATCCAAGGACGACGGCCATATTTTTAATAAGTTGAAAACTTATTATTAATATATTTTTACTACAGTAAGTATATAGTCCCATTTTTAAACTCTACAAATATTTTGGGATGAGAATACATGCATTTAATATTTTACACCATAGACACAAGTACTTAAAATATAATCTACGTTGAGTTGTACCACTTTGCATATCTTCCCTAATAACTTGGTAACTAATATTTACATATTGTAAGAACATGTAAGCGCGAATCCTATTGATAGATCTATCGGGTTTGACAACCCCAACCGGGCTAGTCGCTCTAGTGTTGTAAACAGTTGCATAGTACTTCGTTTTTACTACACTTGGTACAATGTAGGGAGATTTCATAATAAAGGGAATATGCCACATTAATGGTTAAGTATGGTTACCGAAGCACTCAACAACTTATAGAATATCTTTATTGAAATGTTTGTAACTATGAAATCTTGTGGTCTATATTTCTATCGATGCTAGCTTTAAACCTATATATCTCACCAACCTTTGTGTTGACTGTTTAAGCATGTTTATTCTCAGGTCCTTAAGAAAGTCTTCCGCTGTTGCATTATTTGAGCAAGCTGTGCATGGAGTATCATGCTTTTGTTTAAATGAAGTGTTGCATTCAATAAAACCTTTGCCATGTATTATATTCGACTGTTATGTCACGTGTGTAGTATTTGGAAACCGGTGTATCATGGGGATTATTTCTTAAATAATCGCCCACTTGTTTAAAACATGCATTATGTATAATAATGGTGTGCTTTTTATGAAACGAATGCAATATTTTTCTAAAACATATGATATAGAGGTCAAATACCTCACTATGGGACCAATGAATAACGTACTGCGTTTATAGTAATATGGACGTGCCATTTCAGTTAATTTGTCTGTTTCTAACAAATTTTATTTTGTCAAATGTTTTCTTCATTATGCCACTTGTTGGATTATGATAAATCAAAATCCAAATATGAAATTGAATGAAAATGGTTATTCTGTGGTGAACGGATTCGTATATCTGTGGATGTAAGTAGGATAATAAATGACTGTTGAATCAGATTCAAATAATGTACAGTGTAACTTATTAATGTGAAATCTAAATATTCCTCGGGTATTACCTACCCGTTAAAATATTTTCACCATTAACAGTTTGTACAAAGAATTTTTAATCACAATCTTTATGAAAACATATATGCATATATATTTTCTTCAGATATAATCATGGATTTAATGAGTCAATATGATATTAATCTCATTTGATTTACCGTTAGAACTAGAATATATAATCTCTAAAACATTAGAGATTACATAATCGTATGTCGAACGAAGATGAATGATGTAGAACGTCATGTAGAACGATGGTTATGTTTGAGGTACATAATGAGATGTTGAGGAGTGTGATGTTGAAACTTGGGTTGTTGGTGGTACTGTTAGTGCTGGTGATGTTGCTGAAGCTGGTACGTTTTGCACTATATTCTCCAAATTGATTATTCGAGCGCGAAGCTCGTTGACTTCTTCCATTATCTCGGAATGATTGTCGGTCGGAACGAGCGGATGAATAAGGTTTAGAATTGTGGATAGAACATAATCGTTGTGAGATATCCTGGCAATGTGGGTGAATATGGTGTTTCGGATAGGTTCACCGGTAAGTGCTTCAGGTTCTTCACCAAGAGGTGAATTCAGTTGGTGGAAGGGATCGCCTTCTTCGCGTCTCCATTGATTAAGTCAACTACGAACCCATCAGATGAATTGAGATAGTTGATTGGTTGATTCATTCTAGTGACACTGCTTTCGTAGCTTAGGTGAACATCCATATCGAAATAGCTGTCGGGTTCCGAAGAACTTGAACTAGTGACGAGTTCCATTTCGTACTATTGAGTAAAGGGTTGTTCGGTATGAAATGATTTCCGACTATCGGATGGTATTCTAATTACATAGAATATCTACATATATAGAGCAAAAGATTTCGTAGATTACGCAGGGATTTACAGAATATGTCAGGTAAAGTTTACAGTAATAGATCGCTAAGATATGAATTAGCAGATACGCTAAGATACGAATCTTGTCTATACAGCATTCATGCAATTAATGCATTAAGATGTGTCTAGACTAAGAATAGTAAGCAGGTAATTTCCTAAGGAGGATAAGCAGAAATCATCTGACTAGAAATGATAAGCAAAACTTTTGACATGCCGACACGGTCGAAGTCCAGACTCACTAATGCATCCTAACGACTATCAGTTAGACACACTAATGCAAACAAAGTTCGCTAAGACCATCGCTCTGATACCAACTGATAGGACCCGTTCATATACATTATAAACGATTCACAATAGTTGATTACATCTCGAGGTATTTGACCTCTATATGATACATTTTACAAACATTGCATTCATTTTTAAAAGACAAACTTTCTTTACAACGAAAGTTGATGACATGCATAGCATTTCATAATACATCAAACTATAATTGACTTAATAATAATCTTGATGAACTCAACGACTCGAATGCAACGTCTTTCGAAATATGTCATGAATGACTCCAAGTAATATCCTTAAAATGAGCTAATGCACAGCGGAAGATTTCTTTAATACCTGAGAATAAACATGATTTAAAGTGTCAACCAAAAGGTTGGTGAGTTCATTAGGTTATCATAAATAATCATTTTCAATATTTTAATAGACCACAAGATACTCATATTTAGAAAACAATCTGTGCAGGTCTGCTCACTGCTGTAAAAATCATTCATATGAAGAACACCGGAACCTTTCAAACAACTCACCAACGGTAGCTAATGAGTAGTGCAATGACAAAATCATCTCACCATGGTAGTTAATAGAATATAATTTTACAACGGTAGCTAGTGCGTAGTGCAATGCAAAATCATCTCACCGAAGGTAGTTAAAATGGTAGCTAGTGCGTAGTGCAATGCAAAATCATCTCACCGTTACTAACTACAAAATCGAATACAATACAATACAACGGTAGCTTACGCATAATGCAATGCGAAATCATCTCACCGAGGGTAGCTAAAACGGTAGCTAGTGCGTAGTGCAATGCAAAATCATCTCACCGTTACTAACTACAAAATCGAATACAATACAATACAATACAACGGTAGCTAACACATAGTGCAATGCGAAATCATCTCACTGAGGGTAGCTAAAACGGTAGCTAGTGCGTAGTGCAATGAAAAATCATCTCACCATTACTAACTACAAAATCGAACCATTTCGGTAGCTAATGCGTAGTGCAATGACGAAATCATCTCACCGATGGTCGATAATACAATCTTTATATAAGTCGAACCTCTGAATCCAAATAATTCTATCATAGAATGTAGTTTTGAATATTTGTGTCTATTTCGTCAAACGTTTATAGAAACGGTTCATGTATTCTCAGTTCAAAAATATGTATCTCAAAAGCATTTAGTAAAACAGTTATAAAACAGCACATGTATTCTCAGTCCCAAAAATGTAAAGAGTAAAAGGGAATCAAATGAACTCACGATACTGTATTTTGTAGTAAAAATATATATGACTACATTGAACAAATGCAAGGTTGGCCTCGGATTCACGAATCTATATCATTTATGTATATATTAACACATATAATAACATTTAAACAAGCTGATATTTTTTATATACTAGTTTTATTATGATTTATATGTTACCCTAAATAAATATATAAATTATATCTATTTTATATATCTTAATTACATAGTTAATAATTATATATGTCGGATTCTTATTAAAGTATTTTAATTAAAACATATATGATATATTAAAATTTATATATAAGGTTATATTAAAATATATTTATATCTTATATATAATTTAATTAATAATAAATAATAATATTTTATTTTGAAAATAAAATAGTTTATAATATTAACATAGGTATTGTATATGTTTTAGATACCTTTTACTTATATAATATATTTTGTAATAATAATAATGATACTAATAATGATAAATAACTATTAATAATTATTAATAATAATAATAATAATAATAATAATAATAATAATAATAATAATAATAATAATAATAATAATAATAATAATAATAATAATAATAATAATAATAATAATAATAATAATAATAATAATAATTAGAAACTACCTCAAAACAATCGGATGAAAAAAAAATGCCTCAGTCGTGGATCGAACCCGAGACCTCTCGCTAACCCGCACACCCCTCAAACCACTAGACCATATCTGTTTTTCTGATTTAATCCTATATCGTATAATATATAACCCGTTTCTGTTTTTTTCCTTCTTCTTCTCCATCATTAGCTAGTCGACCAGAGATCATGATGATCATACCAGTGAATTAATTATTGGATTTGCGAATTAATATAGAACCATTTATAACCATTTTGAATGAATTGAATAGATAACTAAAAAATATAAAATCAAACAGCATCAGTGGCTGTTACGAAGAAAAAATATATATATAAACTCCAAACTTGAATATGAATTTAAGAACATTTTAAGAGAAACTTCCTACATGAAAAAGATTGAAGATCACTCCTATGAACTTTCTGAACTAGCAATTGACCCTTAAACATCAAAACAATTTCAAATTTCTCTATGAACAAAATTGTTGACTTTTGAAAAATATAACTTTGACTTTGAAATTAAAACTCAATTCGTAAAATTGAAAGTTGAAACTTTACAGAAAGTTTGAGTGAAGGATTTCTGTCAAAACTACATTAATAGATTTTGTATTTTGATTCGTAATTGAGCTATTGATAAAAAAAATCAAGAACAGAGGTGCGGTTTCAGTTTTTTCTGAAAATTTTGTTTTAAATTTCGATTTGTAGTGATTATAGAAATTATGTAAGTAATTGAAGGACTGTTATAGCTTATATAATTGATTTAAGCTTGTCTTGAATCATAGAATAGTTGACAGAATCAAATCAGGAACAGAAATAAATATAAAAAATTAAAAACCTGATTGAGATTGCAAATGGTTTTGTTCCTAGTGCAGATGATTTGTACGATCGATTCTATGTTTCACAATTTAGGAGACAACAAACAAAATTAGGTATAGTTTGATTATAATGTATAACCAATTCTAAATATATATATCTGATTTTATTTATAATTTGTATTAATAAATAAATAAGTATATTAATAATAATATTAATACTAATCATAATTATATAAATAATAACAATAATAAAATTAATAATA
This sequence comes from Rutidosis leptorrhynchoides, assembly GCF_046630445.1. Lineage (NCBI taxonomy): Eukaryota > Viridiplantae > Streptophyta > Magnoliopsida > Asterales > Asteraceae > Rutidosis > Rutidosis leptorrhynchoides. Next base: position 128,495,051 of record NC_092335.1, read on the forward strand.
ATGATAATAATATTAGTAATTCTAATAGTAATAATAAATATAATAATAATAATGGTAAATAATAATGATACTAATAATCATAAAAATGATAATTTGAATAAGTTTAATATTCATGATAATAATAATATTATTATTAATAATGCTAATAATAATACTACTTATACTAATGACAATAATAATATAATAATTTATACATATCAAGTTTCATGTAATATATATATATATATATATATATATATATATATATATATATATATATATATATATATATATATATATACATATATTTTATATTAGAATTAATAATATTAATAATACAAATATTAATATTAACATTAACATTAATAATAATAATGATCATAATATTAATATATCATTTATATTTTAACCTGTAATTACATATAATATATTAACCTTACATTTCATTTATTATGTACTACTTATTTCATATAATAACACATTTGAATACTTAACATTTATATATTACAATATATTATTTATGTATAGAAGTCATCTATATATGGATTCATTTTAATAATAGCTTAATTACTTTTTATATTTTCAATTCAAAAGATTAAATTGTATTAATTCAAATTTATATATACACTTATATTTACATTTATATATATATGTATGTGTGTGTGTGTATATATATATATATATATATATATATATATATATATTTATTTACATAATTATTTACACACAATTGTTCGTGAGTCGCCAAGAATAGTCAAAGGTTAAATGGTTCCATGTTATCAATTCAATAATTTTAAGATTCAATAATACAGACTTCGCTTATCGTGTTGAAATCATAATAAGATTAGGTTTAAATTTGGTCGAAAATTTCTGGGTCGTCACAATGAGATACTTTAATTATCATTTCATCATGTTAAACATATATATATCAATATCTTAATATGATTCATATGTATTTAGTAAGACGTTGTTATAACGAAAATCGTTATATATATCGTTTTGAGTTTCTTAATTCAATAGTCTTATTTTTATTTATATAACTCATTGTTAATATACTTAGTGAGATACTTACTTATCAAAATCTCATGTTAAATATATATATATATATATATATATATATATATATATATATATACATATATATATCATCATGTAGTTTTTATATGTTTTTAACGTTCGTGAATCACCGGTCAACTTGGGTGGTCAATTGTCTACATGAAACTCATTTCAAATAATCAAGTCTTAACAAGTTTGATTGCTTAACATGTTGGAAACATTTAATCATGCAAATATAGTTTTCAATTAATATATAAACATGGAAAAGTTCGGGTCACTACAGTACCTACCCGTTAAATAAATTTCGTCCCGAAATTTTAAGCTGTTGAAGGTGTTGACGCATCTTCTGGAAATAGGTGAGGGTATTTCAGCTTCATCTGATCTTCACGCTCCCAGGTGAACTCGGGTCCTATATGAGCATTCCATCGAACCTTAACAATCGGTATTTTATTTTGCTTAAGTCTTTTAACCTCACGATCCATTATTTCGACGGGTTCTTCAATGAATTGAAGTTTTTCATTAATTTGGATTTCGTCTAAAGGAATAGTGAGATCTTCTTTGGCTAAGCATTTCTTCAGATTTGAATCATGTACGCCGACGAGTTGTTGCGGTAAGTCAAGTCGGTAAGCTACTGGTCCGACACGATCTATAATTTTGAATGGTCCAATGTACCTTGGATTTAGTTTCCCCCGTTTACCAAATCGAACAACGCCTTTCCAAGGTGAAACTTTAAGTATGACCATCTCTCCAATTTCAAATTCTATATCTTTTCTTTTAATGTCCGCGTAGCTCTTTTGTCGACTTTGGGCGGTTTTCAACCGTTGTTGAATTTGAATGATTTTCTCGGTAGTTTCTTGGATTATCTCTGGACTCGTAATTTGTCTATCCCCCACTTCACTCCAACAAATCGGAGATCTGCACTTTCTACCATAAAGTGCCTCAAACGGTGTCATCTCAATACTCGAGTGGTAACTGTTGTTGTAGAAAAACTCTGCTAACGGTAGATGTCGATCCCAACTGTTTCCAAAATCAATAATATATGCTCGTAGCATGTCTTTAAGCATTTGTATCGTCCTTTCACTCTGCCCATTAGTTTGTGGATGATAGGCAGTACTCATATCTAGACGAGTTCCCAATGCTTACCATAATTTCTGCCAAAATCTTGAAACAAATCTGCCATCCCTATCAGAGATAATAGAGATTGGTATTCCATGTCTGGAGACAACTTCCTTCAAATATAATCGCGCCAACTTCTCCATTTTATCATCTTCTCTCATTGGCAGAAAGTGTGCTGACTTGGTGAGACGATCTACTATTTCCCAAATAGTATCATAACCACTTGCAGTCCTTGGCAATTTCGTAATGAAATCCATGGTAATTTTTTCCCATTTCCATTCCGGGATTTCAGGTTGTTGAAGTAGACCTGATGGTTTCTGATGTTCAGCTTTGACCTTAGAACACATCAAACATTCTCCTACGTATTTAGCAATATCGGCTTTCATACCCGGCCACCAAAAGTGTTTCTTGAGATCTTTGTATATCTTCCCCGCTTCGAGATGTATTGAATATCTGGTTTTATGTGCTTTCTTAAGTACCATTTCTCTCACATCTCCAAACTTTGGTACCCAAATTCTTTCAGCCCTATATCGGGTTCCGTCTTCCCGAATATTAAGATGTTTTTCCGATCCTTTAGGTATTTCATTCTTCAAATTTCCTTCTTTTAAAACTCCCTATTGCGCCTCCTTTATTTGAGTAGTAAGGTTAGTACGAATAATTATATTCATAGCTTTTACCCGCATAGGTTCTCTGTCCTTTCTACTCAAAGCGTCGGCTACCACATTCGCCTTCCCCGTGTGGTAACGAATCTCAAAGTCATAATCATTTAACAATTCAATCCACCTACGCTGCCTCATGTACAGTTGTTTCTGATTAAATATGTGTTGGAGACTTTTGTGGTCGGTATATATAATACTTTTAACCCCATATAAGTAGTGCCTCCAAGTCTTTAATGCAAAAACAACATCACCCAATTCCAAATCGTGAGTCGTATAATTTTGCTCGTGAATCTTCAATTGTCTAGACTCATAAACAATTACCTTCGTTCGTTGCATTAATACACAACTGAGGCCTTGCTTTGAGGCGTCACAATATATCACAAAATCATCATTCCCTTCAGGCAATGACAATATAGGTGCCGTAGTTAACTTTTTCTTCAACAATTGAAATGCTTTCTCCTGCTTATCCTTCCATTCAAATTTCTTCCCTTTATGCGTTAATGTAGTCAAGGGTTTCGCTATTTTGGAAAAATCTTGGATGAACCTTCTGTAGTAACCAGCCAGTCCTAAAAATTCGCGTATATGCTTCGGCGTTTTCGGGGTTTCCCACTTTTCAACGGTTTTAATCTTTACCGGATCCACTTGAATACCTTCTTTGTTCACTATGTGATCGAGGAATTAAACTTCTTCCAACTAAAATGCACACTTTGAAAACTTAGCGTACAGTTTTTCTTTCCTCAACAACTCTAGCACTTTTCTCAAATGTTCTTCGTGCTCTTGATCATTATTTGAGTAAATAAGTATGTCATCGATGAAAAAAATGACAAACCTGTCAAGATATGATCCACACACTCGGTTCAAGAGGTCCATGAACACAGCTGGTGCGTTAGTCAACCCAAACGGCATAACCATAAATTCGTAATGACCGTAACGTGTTCTGAAAGCAGTCTAATGAATATCATCCTCCTTCACCCGCATTTGATGGTACCCATAACGTAAGTCAATCTTTGAATAAACTGACGAGCCTTATAGTTGATCAAATAAGTCGTCGATTCTCGGTAGTGGGTAACGGTTCTTGATGGTAAGTTTGTTCAACTCTCGATAGTCGATACACAACCTGAATGTACCATCCTTCTTTTTGACAAATAAAACAGGAGTTCCCCATGGTGATGTGTTTGGTGGAATGAAACCACGCTCTAAAAGTTCTTGTAATTGGCTTTGGAGTTCCTTCATTTCGCTGGGTGCGAGTCTGTATGGAGCACGAGCTATTGGTGCAGCTCCCGGTACAAGATCTATTTAAAATTCAACGGATCGGTGTAGAGGTAGTCCCGGTAATTCTTTCGGAAATACATCGAGAAATTCTTTTGCGATGGGAACATCATTGATGCTCTTTTCTTCAGTTTGTACTTTCTCGAGGTGTGCTAGAACAGCATAGCAACCCTTTCTTATTAGCTTTTGCGCCTTCAAATTACTAATAAGATGTAGCTTCACGTTGCTCTTTTCTCCGTACACCATTAAGGGTTTTCCTTCTTCTCGTACAATGAGAATTGCATTTTTGTAACATACGATCTCTGCCCTCTCCTTTTTCAACCAGTCCATGCCAATTATCACATTAAAACTCTCTAACTCTACTGGTATCAAGTCAATCTTAAACGTTTAGCTAACCAGTTTAATTTCTTGATTCCAACATATTTTATCTGCTGAAATTAATTTACCGTTTGCTAATTTGAGTAAAAATTTATTATTCATTGGCGTCAATGGATCACTTAATTTAGCACAAAAATATCTACTCATATAGCTTCTATCCACACCCGAATCAAATAAAACATAAGCAGGTTTTTCATCAATAAGAAACGTACCCGTAACAAGCTCCGGGTCTTCCTGCGCTTCTTCTGTATTAATGTTAAAAACCCTTCCACGACTTTGTCCATTATTGTTTCCCTGGTTTGGGCACGTAGTTTTGTAGTGGCCCTTCTTCCCGCATCCATAACAAATAATGTGGGCATTACCTGTTCCTTTACCCGCTAGTCCATAAACTTCGCACTTCGTTGCATCATGACCCTTTCTATTACATTTGGTGCATGATGCTGAACAAAAAGTAGTTGGATGGTACCCTTCACACCTTAGGCACAGAATTTTCTGATTTTGATTGCCAGTATTGTTATTGAGATTGTTGTTAGGATTATTGTTGTTGCGGTTGGTATTTTTGTTGGAACGATTGTTGTAGTTGTTGTTGTTGGGATGGTTTTTATTGCGTTTGTTGTTGCGAAAAATGGTGCAATTGTGGTTGTGATTATGGTGTTGATTGTTGAAGCGATAGTTACTATTGTTGTGTTGGTGACTCTTGTCACTGTTTTCTTCCCACTTTCTCTTGATTTGTTTTGTGTTGGCCTCTTCGGCCGCCTGTTCTTTAATCCTTCCCTCAATATGATTTATGAGTTTGTGAGCCATTCGACTTGCCTTTTGTATGGAGGCGGGCTCGTGTGAACTCACATCTTCTTGAATCCTTTCTGGTAACCCTTTTACAAATGCGTCAATCTTCTCCTCTTCATTCGTTCGTAATCCTCTAAGCTCTACCTTGAGCTTATTGACCTCGTTTCTAGGACGGTACTGCTCGTTCATCAAGTGCTTGAATGCTGACCACGGTAGTGCGTAAGCAGCATCTTGTCCCACCTACTCGAGATAGGTGTTCCACCATGTTAACGCAGTACCTGTGAAGGTATGCATAGCGTACTTTACTTTGTCTTCTTCAGTACATTCACTTATGGCAAACACCGATTCAACATTTTCGGTCCACCGTTTTAAACCGATTGGACCCTCGGTTCCATCGAATTTCAAAGGTTTACAGGCAGTGAATTCTTTGTAGGAGCATCCTACACGATTTCTTGTGGAATTAGTTCCACTGCTAGAACCAGAGTTATTGTTGTTATTTTGCATTGCGGCCTGCACTGCGGCTATGTATGCAGCAAGGAAAACACGGAAGTCTTTCTCACTCATGTTCAAGTTCTGACGAGTCGTCGGTGCCATTTCCTTCAAAAATAGCCAAAAGAATTGAGTTAATCATATAGAATTTAAGAGTAGTCAATAGTATTTCATAGCATAATATGAACTTATTTATAAAAGCTTTTTCTTCATATTAGCATTTTATAGTTTTAATTCGGTTAGTACCTACCCGTTAAGTTCATACTTAGTAGCTACTATACAATTCAACTACTACGATTCTATATGAAAAACTAAATACAAATAATATTTTGCGTTCAAACTTTTATACAATATTTTACAAACTTACAATACAGTTATTTTACATATAGCATGAAATATAGCACATAATAACTTTGATACAAGGCAGTTGTGAAGTCAATTCTAGTTAAGTGCAAGTCGTTCAGCAAAGGTAATAAAGACACGTAATTTGTAGGTCCAGAAACAAGGCATGCATTCGGGTTTTACTAGTATTATTTCCCATCCTTGGTCTTGTGGAAAATAACCGTTGTGATCGTTGGCAATACAGCATGTTGTAACGTCGTCAAAAGGACGAGGGTTACGTAATGCCCAACAGCCCCGTAACAATCTAAAAACCTTGTCTCTCACTCCAACTACTGAATCCGTCACTTGTGGGAATGTTTTGTTTAACAGTTGCAATCCAATGTTCTTTTTCTCAATTTGGTGAGAAGCGAACATCACTAACCCGTAAGCATAACATGCTTCTTTAAGTTGCATGTTGGAAGCTCTTTCTAAAGAACAAAGTCCTATGTTGGGATATGTGGAGTCAAAATAGGCTCTCAACCCGTAGCGTAAAATTGCATTTGGGTTCCCCGCACTTAATGCCTTAAAGAAAACACGGCGTAACTTAAGGTCTCCCCAATGTGATATACCCCATCTCTCAAAGGAAAGCCTTTTATAAAATAAGGCATGCCTTGAACGTTTTTAAAATGTTCGACACACTAATTTCGCTATAAATAACTGTACCGATGAATTCTGACCGACTCTGGGCAAGATTTCATCAATCATATCCCCTGGTAGGTCTTCTAAAATACTCGGTTGTCTATCCTTAACATCCATTTTGTGTTTTTAAACTGTACAAATAGACGAGGATTAGATTCGTAAAAGATAATTAACAAATAATATAAGCAATTTTTTACATATAACATAAAGATACAAGCACACTACAATACAATACATATATTACACATCATGGTTACTACTCTTCATTCAGACTCACTTATTTTTTCCTCTTCGGACTTGGTTCGTTTCGCTAATTTCCTAGGGATATATGGTGCTCCCCTAATACGAGCCGTTGTTTTCACAAATGGTTTAGAAAAACCTGGTGGCTTAGATGTCCCCAGGTTATAGTTAAAACTTAAGAAATACGGGTGTTTACGGTACACCCCATCAGGGTATTTCATGTTAACGTTGAGTTCATCGAGGTTGGAATTAGGTTTTTCTATTTTGATGCCTTTTCCCTTATTATTTTCTTTTGCTTTTTCAAATTGGGTCGAGGTAATTTCTATAACATCATCGGAATCCTCATCGGGATCCGATTCATCGGAAAATTGGTAATATTCCCAAAATTTTGTTTCCTCGGCGGAAACACCATTGACCATTTTTAACTTTGGTCCATTGGTTGAGAATTTTATTTTATTTATCTGTTTTTTTGTGGTTCCTAATATTTCCTCCTCCGGAACCTCTTCTTCCAGTTCCTCTTCTTCCTGTTCCTCTTCTTCCGGTTCCTCTTCTTCCGGTTCCTCTTCGAGAATTTATGAATCTCCCAAAATATATTCAACTCTTCATTATTATTAGGTGAGTCGATGGGATTTGTACTAGAGGTAGACATCTATCACACAATATCAAACACGTTAAGAGATTAATATATCACATAATATTTATATTTTAACAATATATATAGTTTCCAACAAAAAGTGTTAAGCAATCATTTTTATAGAAAACACGGTCGAAGTCCAGACTCATTAATGCCTCCTAACAAACTCGGTTAGACACACACTAATGCAATTTTTGGTTCTCTAAGACCAACGCTTGGATACCAACTGAAATGTCCCATTCATATCAATTATAAACGTTTCATATTAATTGATTTCGTTGCGAGGTTTTAACCTCTATATTAGACATTTTTCAAAGACTGCATTCGTCTTTAAAACAAACCATAACCTTTATTTTATCGATAAAGGTTTAAAACATTACGAAGATTATAAAATAATGATAATCTAAAATATAGCGTTTTCACACGACCATTACATAATGGTTTACAATAATATTACACAACAATTTAACTCTTCGAATGCAGTTTTTAAATAATATTATACAAGCATGTTGACTCCGATTCTTGTCTTTAAATTAGCATGCAACAGCGGAAGCTCTTAATAATTACCTGAGAATAACATGCTTAAGACGTCAACAAAAATGTTGGTGAGTTATAGGTTTAACATATATATTATCAAATCATAATAATAGACCACAAAATTTCATTTTTTCCATAAATATACATCTCATATCAGGCATTTCGCAAACTGCATAGAGATAAAATTCATTCATATGTTGAATACCTGGTAACCGACCTTAACATGATGCATATAGAATATCCCCATCATTCCGGGACTCTCATCGGATATGATAAATCGAAGTACTAAATCATCTGTAACTCGGATGAGGCTTGTTGGGCCAAATAGATCTATCTTTAGGATTCGCGTCAATTAGGGGCCATTTCCCTAATTCTTAGGCTACCAAGCTAAAAAGGGGCATATTCGGTTCGATAATCCAACATAGAAAGTAGTTTCGATTACTTGTGTCGATTTTGTAAAACATTTATAAACTGCATGTATTTTCATCCCAAAAATAATAGATTTTAAAAGTGGGACTATAACTCACTTTCACAGATTTTTACTTTGCCAAAAATAAGACTTGGCCACTGGTCGATTCACGAATCTACAACAAATATGTACATATATATCAAAGTATGATCGAATATATTCATAACATTTTTTATTACGTTTTAATGATTTAAGTTTGTTAAGTTAGCTGTCCAACGTTAGTAATCTACAACTAGTTGTCCATAGTTAGTAGTACAGAAATAAATCAATATATATTATCTCGAATCAATCCACGCCCCAGTGTATACAAGTCTCAGGCTAGATCATAACTCAAAGTATATATATATTATTTTGGAATCAACCTCAACCCTGTATAGCGAACTCGAGCATTACAGCATATAGAGTGTCTATGGTTGTTCCAAATAATATATATAGATGGCGTCGATATGATATGTCAAAACATTGCATACGTATCAATGGCCTATCAAGGTTACATAATATATGTTAAAATACATATATAATACAATATAAGTTAGTTAGGATATGGTTAGCATATATTTTTGTAATTTCATCCCGTAGTCAAATTAACCATTTTTAACCAATTTTGTTTTACCCATAACTTCTTCGTTTTAAATCTGTTTTGAGTGAATCAAATTGCTATGGTTTCATAATGAACTGAAATTTATGAAACTAAATAGAAAAAGTATAAGTATATAGTCAGAAATATAATTTACAAGTCGTTTTTGTAAGAGGTAGTCATTTCAGACGAAAGAACGACGTCTTGATGACCATTTTGAAAAACATACTTTCACTTTAAGTTTAACCATAATTTTTGAAAATTGTTTCAGGTTCATAAGTGATGTCAAAGCTAAGGGGTATAAAATACTATTAAATTTTACAAGGAAATACTATTAAATACGATACAATTTTACACAAGATATTTATTTATTTAGAGAATGGATATACTTAAACCTTGCTACAACACTTATAGGCAGTGTACCTAATCGTACAGTAGTGTAGTTTTTAGTAAGTCCGGTTCGTTCCACAGGGAAAATCTTTCAATCAAAGCTTAAAGCTATATTAGTTTAATTTATAAAAATACAAATATATATATAAGTAATATTATTATTATAAAGGGGGATTTTTACCGTTTAATGACCGGTTTGTCGATTTTAAAACTTTAGTCGCAGTTAAAACCAAATGTAAAATATTAAATAAATAAAAGACTTAATTTAAAGCGTAAAGTAAATAACGATAATGAAATTGCGAATAATAAAAGTGCGATAAAATAAACTTACGATAATTAAAAAGTACGATAATTAAAAGTGCAATTAAATACAATGACAATAAATAAAAATGCGATAATTAGAAGTGCAATTAAATATAAAATAAAGGAAATTAAATATGAAATAAAAGAATTATACTTATTTAAACTTCCGTAATCATGATGTTTGACGTGTTGATTTTAGTTTTATGCCCATGGGTTAATTGTCCTTTGTCCTGGATTATTTAATATGTCCGTCTGGTTTTTGTCCATAACAGTCCATCAGTCATAAATATAAAGTGCGAGTGTCCTCGTCAAATTATCCTTATACCCGAAGTTAAATATTCCAACTAATTGGGGACTTAAACTGTAACAAGATTTTAATACTTTGTTTAATAATTACACCAGGATGTCGACTGAATGTAACCCAAGCTTTTAATACTTTGTTATCAATTGCGCCAAGTGTCCTTGTACATAATTTCACCCCTGTTTTAATAATTCTAGTGGCTATTAATCCATTCCCGTGTTCGGTTAAATAAACGATTATTCATACATATAAATACCCCGCCCATCGTGTCCGATCGAGTGTAAAAGGTTATTTATAGGGACGCCCAATTGTAAATCTTTATATTAACATTAACAAACTATCATTTAGTTAAACAAATATAAAGCCCATTAATAGCCCATAGTCTAATTTCCACAAGTGTCGTTCTTTTGTCCAAACCCCAATTATGGTACAAAGCCCAATTACCCAATTTTAATATTTTTAGCCCAACATCATGATTACTACGGATTAAATAAGCATAATAATAACTTAGCTACGAGACATTAAATTAAAAAGGTTGAACATAACTTACAATGATTAAAAATAGCGTAGCGTTACACGGACAGAATTTTGACTTACACCCTTACAACATTCGCTAACATACCCTTATTATTAGGATTTAAAATTAAAATTAAAATATAAATTATATATATATTTACGTATATATTGAGAGAGAGATAGATTATTTATATTAAAAATGATCAGAATTCGTTGGGTTTTATAGGGATTTTCGAATTTGGCTGCTCCGCAACTCGCGGCATTTTTGCTCTTCAAACTCCGCGAGTCGCGGAGTTTGAAATTCCAGCTCACTCCATTTTGGCTCCTTTCTTGCCGACGGATTTTTATATAAATATAATATATATATATATATATATATATATATATATATATATATATATATATATATATATATATATATATATATATATATATATATATATATATATATATATATATATAATTAATTATATATTATATTATATTTATATACATAGTTAACTCGTAATTTTTAGTCTGTTGCGTCGAGCATTGAGAGTTTACTCATGTCCCGGTTCCAGATTTTCGAACGTCCTTGCGTACAATTTAATATATTGTACTTTGCGTTTTGAATCTTGTACTCTTGTAATTTCGATTGTATTTTGTACACTTTGATTGTATTTTGTACTTTTAAGCTTTTTGGACCTTTGCGTCTTCAATTCGTCGAATCTGTCTTTTGTCTTCACCTTTTATTATTTAAACGAATATCACTTTTAAATAGAACAATTGCAACTAAAAGCTTGTCTTTCTTGAGGGATAATGCTATGAAATATATGTTCATTTTTAGCATTATCAAATATTCTCACACTTGAGCGTTGCTTGTCCTCAAGCAATATAGTCTTGAAATACTAGAATCACTTCTTTATTCTTCACACTTTGTACATCAGTGATTTCTGTACGGCGGTATAAACAATGGTAGTAACGATATGGTTTACAGTCCCACATGACTATAAAATTTAGATCCATTAAGGAAATTGGATCTTTATGAAAATATTTGATCTTTTGAAAATTTTAATCTAGCTTTTACCCTAGATATGTTTTTCGGAATAACCCTTCACCGGTGTTTGTAAAATATTTTTGTGGGTTTGGTGGGTTTCAGATTTGAAAATTTTAGCTCAAAACTTGCGGTTTTGTGTCACCCACTTGCTAACCTTGTATTAGGAAAGCAACACGTCCAGTATACTTGCTCCGTATATTACCTTTCGGTAAACTACCGTCCGGTTGTAAAGGAAAGCGTTGAACAAGCAACTGTTAAGGCAATGTCTCCTGACATGCTTTTAATTATGGTCTATAACGTGTCGGATGCAATTACTATCCTTGGTAGGAGGAATAGTAAAGCTCACCCTTATGATTTTTCGGTCTGGCACAAGGTCCTGTCTTTGACCATGCTATGCAACCACCGTTCTTACGGTTGACACCCGATTTGGTTCAGGTGACCTAATGAATTCCAGGTGAATTCCTAGGATTTTACGTTCAAAGGTAATCAACGCATTGAAAATGGGTTTTCAGAAAACAAATCGGTTTATAATTTGATTAAAATATTTTCTCGTTCAAGCTCGAGTTTAGATATCATTGAATTCCATGAGTTTGTAATTCTCAATCTTTAAGGTCAATCTCTAGGATTGAGTAATATCAGTCTTAAAAGCTGATTTTTAATCTTTAAGGAGATTATCCTTTCTGGGGATCTGATTCATTAGTCTTATCCATCTAATTTGCACGGTGCCCCCCCATTGTACGAGATAAATCCTTCTCATGGTTAGGATAAATCTGACCACTTGGCGACCCTGTTTTATGCTGAGGTCCGTGGATTTCCTGCTGATTTTAGAGATGACTTTTCTAGATTTTTCATCAACCTACAGCTGGTCTGGACGACAAATTCATGACCTAAATCAAGAAGCGCGTGTCTTTTTTGGAAGATTTTACTTCCTTTTAATGATGGAATTGATTCATCGTGTAGATCCATCTTTCATTACAGTAAATCGGGTAAAACAGTTAATTTAGTCCAAAACAAAAGTATTTTCAATTATTTGTTACAGAAATATGTGACATATGTTTAAGATAATTTGGTAATTTTTCCCACACTTGGCTTTTATTTTCCTTTTTATTGTCCTCTATTTCATTTTAAATGAATTTTAACATTTTGGTTTGTTTCTCAATTTATGTCCTTTCCGAGGTAACAATAATTTCGGTGTTAATACCTAATTTTATCATTCATAAATATGTATAAACACGATTTTGAGTTCATTTAATTGAAAATTTTGAAAAATTTTACTAGAATTGGGTAGTCAGTATATGAGACTAGGTCTGTTCTTTATTATCAGAGAGCACTAGATTCTAATACAACTACTGCTTTACTAGTATTTTTAATGGTAACCAAGTGTTTAAGATACAAATTTTTAAAAATCCGAAAGAATTTAACCCCTTCCCACACTTAAGATCTTGCAATGCCCTCATTTGCAAGAAATCAGTAACAATTTAAATTATTGAGGGTGATTAGCGTAGAAATGATTAAATTTTACCAAAGTTTCCAAACATATTGTTGTTTGTGTTGAATGATAAATGGTGCATATCATTTGTTCATTCCGTCTTGTTGTTATATCATATTTATTTTGCATCTTGTCGTCAAAATTAGTTGCTTTTGCTGAACTTAATGCCAGTCTTTGAAAATGCGTTGTTTTACCCCGTTGTGTAAGATAAACTGCAAACATATATACATATTTTTGAAGTTTGGTATATTACCCCACATTCAAACATTATTAAAATCTAAAAATAAAAATTTGTAAATTATAAAAACTAATACAATTCCAACATAAGTATTAAATGTATCAACATTACAAATTATAAAATAAATAAAACTAAGTAGACTAGGGATGATACTAATACCAGTAGTGGTTCCATGCATAACCATATGTGTTATAAAATGCTTCGGCTGGGTTATACGTAGGATACGGTGGTTGGATCTCTATAGACCAGGGAGGAAATACGGGCGATGGAGTAGGAATATAGTTTCTACCTACATGTTGGCAATAAGCTATGATTTGGTTTTGATGAACTTGCCAATCTTCAAATGCTCGATGTCTAGCATTTTCATACTCTTGTGAAGCTATAAACCTTTGCATTTCTGTCATTTCATTTCCTCCTCCCACATTACCTGGCTGTTGGTTTCTCTCAACCTGTGGATGTCTACCATGGTATTGTACTGCGGCATTATTTCGCCTCTTCAAAACCTTCGCACCATGGTATACATTTAAACCTATTGTATCGCGGGGTTCTGGTTCTTCGACTAATAATCCCCCTCGACTTATATCCACACCGAGATATTCAGCAATCAAAGTAATAAATATACCACCTCCTATTATGCTATGCGGTCTCATCCCCCTAACCATAGCTGATAAATAATAACCCACACAATAAGGTATACTTACAGCGCTTTGTGGGTCTCGAATACACATGTGGTAAAACAAATCCTGTTCATTTACCTTTTCCTTGTTTTTACCTCGTTGTGTAATCGAATTGGCTAAAAACCTATGAATTACTCTTAACTCTGCTCTATCTATATCCAAATAAGAATAATTTCCCCCTTTAAATCGGTGATGGCTAGTCATTTGACTCCATACACCATGCGTATCAAAATTTTCGTCTATCTTTCTACCATTTAGTATCAACCCTCTACAATCGGCAGATGCTAACTCCTCAGGCGTATATATACGTAAAGCCTGAGCCATGTCTAGTAAAGACATGTGGCGCATCGAACCTCCTAACAAAAATCTAATAAAAGATCGATCGGTTAAACTAACTACCCGATCATTTATTTCTATACTACACAATAATTCTTCACACCATACTTTATATACAGGTCTACGCATGTTGAATAAACGTACCCAATCGTTAAAAGTAGAATTACCATACCTCTGTGTAAGTAATTCCCTAATTGGCCCGGCTAATTCTACAGCTTCTAACGGTGCTCATTCTATTACCCTAGGTACTTCAACAGCTTTAGAATGAAGAGTATGCAAACCCCTTTGGTATTTTGGATAATCTATCCAACGTCTGTCAAATCTCAAGTTCGGGTGCAAATCTTCCAAGTGCATATCTGAAAATGTCATAACTGGATGAGGTATATCTTGTTTATAATAGCCATCAACATCCTGTTGTTCCGCATTCTCAGGAGGATCATTGCGAGCTTGGGATGAAGATTCACCCCTTTCAGTCTGCAAAACACATCAAACACAATTTTTGTGCATCCAAATATGCATTAGTGTCAGCAAAATCATCAATCAAAATAATTACAATGACATGTTCAATTTATATCAAACTTAAGCTCATTTTCATATTTTTATCAAATCTACTCTTTTTCAAATAAGCATATACGAAAATGTTCGCCAAGTTCATAAGCATTCAACTCAAATAACATGTCAAAATAATCATTACTAGCATTTAAACAAGTTTCAAATGGCATTATTTCTCAAAAATCAAGTTCATGAATTTTAGAGTTGAAAAAGTCCACTTTAATTCTCAAAATCATGTTTAGGCTCAAAGTTTGGATCATTTAACTACCTAAACATGTTACACTACTTAATTTAGCAATAATTCATGACAAAAATCAGCCATAACCTGTTTATATCAAAAAGCCCCAAATTGCTCAAGAACACAAACCCTAGATTACTCAAAATTTGAAGTTTAAGGCTTCTAATCATGTTAAATAGCATCAATCTAGGTTATACAAGCATAATACATAAGCAATTTAAGCATAATTACACTAAAAAAAGCATCAAAATCGAATTGGGGAAAAAATTGCTCAAGAACACCAATTTTCGGATTAAATGGTGTTTAGGTGTAGAAATTTACCGTTTTTCTTGAGTAATTCCTTGATAGCATCCTTCTCAACATGATTTTAGTAAAAGATTTGATGAAAAACGGGGAAAAATTGTGAATTTCGGAGGTTTTAGTGTGTGTTTTTCGGGTGTTTTGTTCGCAGTTTTTGTGGATGGGGAAGGGGACTGATCAGTTCAGCTCGTTATATTTTTTTCCGGATTTTAGTCGCTCCGCGAGTCGCGGCATATTTACCCTTCAAACTCCGCGAGTCGCGGAGTTTGTATTTTTTTTTTTTTTTAACATCTTATACTAATTAAAACAATTAAGTAATTAATTTTAAAATTTCGTTTCCCTTGTTATTTAGGACGAGGTCGTTTCGGAACGATGTCCTAGTCCGTCCCTCGACAAAATTTTAAAATTTGTCTTTTTCAAGCGATTGTTTTAAAAGCTTAGATTTTTGGATTTTTTAATGTTTTTGGCATACTTTAATTCAATAAGTTTAAAAATAATGATAATAAAGGTTCTCGTCCCTCCCTCGGGTAAAGCAATTTCGGTTCAAAGACCTAGTCTTCAACTCACGACGAATTTTAAAAATCATATTTTTAACTTAGCGAAATAAAGTAAATTTTTGTTTTTAAATTCACACCAAACTTAAATTTAAAATGCATAAAATTAAGAATTTATATAATAAAAATTAAAAATTCACACCAAACTTATATTATATTTTTGTTTTTAAACATACAAACTTATATTAAAAAGATTAATTTTTCAAATATTTACAATTTTAAATATATTAATTTTAAAAAGTTTACAATATTATTTTAATTTTTATATATTAATTTTTTAAAACATGGTAAAATTAAAAATCTTTTTGGCTTTTATCCCACTTTAATCAATCAAATATTATCAAAAATATACGCCCCTCTTTTCAGTAAAGTAATTTCAGTTCCATGACCTAATTTAACTCATGACGAATTTTTGAAATATTTTGGGTTGATTGATTAAAGATATTTATACCTTAAGAATAAACGTTAAATTTCGCAGTGATGTAATAAATTTTTGAATGATATCAATAATTTCGGTCGCCAAACCTAATTTTATTCAATTCCAATTTAATACTTTATAGCGAACAAATTAGCGTTTATTATCAAAAGGTTAAAAATAAAAATAAAAAAAATAAAAACTGTACAGACTTACCTGTGAGATAGTATTCTTAGTTATATGATCTATCCCATTCATAAGATAGTCGGTTTAATTTGTTTTCCATAGCTACATAGGCGTAACCTCGAGCATTCAGTGTTTTTTCTTCTAAACATATGAACGGTCCGTCTCTGCATAAAGTAACAAATTCGGTATTTGAATAGGTTTGATTATTTGAACATTTACCTCCATGTGACCATTTTCCGCATTTGTGACATCTTTCTAGGTGTCGTGCTCTTCTTTTCGCTGCGGATTTTGATTTTCCTTTGCCAAATTGTAACTTATTATCTTCGCATCTGGATTCTTTTCTTACTCCGTCCAATCTTTCTCTGATTACTGATACTATTTCACTCGGAAGTGTGTCATTATTACGTTTAGTGATCATAGCGTGTAGCATTAGACCATGGTTTAGTTCGCAGGAAGTCTTCATTTCGTAAAAACCTAAAAAAAAAAAAAAAAATTCAGAAAGGGGGGAGAAGACTAGTTCTTTAGGGTCTGCTAGGGAAAGACCATTCGGGTTCCATTTTCGAGAACTACACGAAAACAGACAATCTAACTCTAACAGAAATACATAAAATCCTTTAAAAGACTTGATTCTCCCCACACTTAGTTAGCTGTGGTATCGAAATTGTGATTAACTTCATTGTCAACTTCCATTGGACTATCTATGTAATGTTTAACTCTGTGACCATTAACTTTAAATTCAATTCCATTTGAATTTATTAATTCTATCATTCCGTATGGAAAAACTCTTTTGACTATGAATGGTCCAGACCATCTTGATTTCAATTTTCCAGGAAATAGCTTGAATCGTGAATTGAAAAGAAGAACTCTGTCTCCTTCTTTAAATTCTTTTGAACTTCTGATTCTTTTATCATGCCATTTCTTCGTTCTTTCCTTATAGATTAATGAATTTTCGTACGCTTCATGTCTTAATTCTTCTAATTCATTTAGTTGACTTAACCGTAGACGTCCAGCTTCATGTAAATCAAGATTACATGTCTTCAAAGCCCAAAATGCTTTGTGTTCAATTTCTACTGGAAGATGACATGCTTTTCCGTAGACAAGTCTAAATGGTGTGGTTCCAATTGGAGTTTTGTAGGCTGTTCTAAAAGCCCAGAGTGCATCCTCCAATTTAATGGACCATTCCTTCGGATTTGATCCTACGGTTTTCTCTAGAATACGTTTTAAAGCTCGGTTGGTATTTTCAACTTGTCCACTTGTTTATGGATGATATGCGGTGGAGATTTTATGAGTTACTCCATATCTTTTGAGAACTTTCTCAAGTTGATTGTTACAGAAATGAGTTCCCCGATCACTTATTAAAGCTTTCGGTGTTCCAAACCTTGCAAAAAGACGTTTTAAAAAGTTGACTACAACTCGTGCATCGTTAGTTGGGAGAGCTTGTGCTTCCACCCATTTAGATACATAATCAATGGCTACGAGAATATAGAGATTATTATGAGATTTTGGAAATGGACCCATAAATTCAATACCCCAAATGTCAAATACTTCACATACTTGAATGACATTTTGTGGCATTTCATCACGTTGACTTATTTTTTCGGCCCTTTGACAAGCATCACAGGATTTGCAAAGAAGGTGTGCGTCTTTGTAAATTGTAGGCCAATAGAATCCAGCTTCATAAACTTTTCTTGCTGTTAGTTGAGGCCCATAATGCCCTCCTGTTGGTCCTGTGTGACAATGGTTTAAAATTTTACTAGCTTCATCTCCAAATACACATCGGCGTATTATTCCATCTGGACAACTTTTAAACAGATGTGGATCTTCCCAGAAATAGTGTTTTATATCACTAAAGAATTTCTTTCGTTTTTGGTACGACAATCCTTTTTCAAGGAATCCACAAACTAAGTAGTTTGCATAGTCTGCAAACCATGGAATTTCATTATAATCTATTTTCAATAGATATTCATCAGGAAAGTTGTCTTGTATGGCCGATTCATTTAGAACTTCTAATTCGGGATTTTCAAGACGAGAAAGATGATCAGCGACGAGATTTTTCTGCTCCTCTTTTATCTCGGATTTCAATATCGAACTCTTGTAAAACTAAGATCCAACGGATTAATCTTGGTTTAGCATCTTGTTTCGAAAATAGGTATCTAAGAGCAGAATGGTCGGTATAGACCACCGTTTTTGCTAGAACGAGATATGAACGAAATTTGTTAAAAGCAAAGACAATAGCAAGGAGTTCTTTTTCAGTAGTTTTATAGTTCGTGTGTGCTCCTTGTAACGTCTTACTATTATAATATATAGGTTGAAATCGTTTTTCAATCCTTTCTCCTAAAACGGCTCCCATTGCAAAATCACTTGTATCGCACATTAGTTCAAACGGTAGATTCCAAATTGGTGTTATCATGATCGGCGCATTAGTGAGTTTCTCTTTAAGAATATTAAAAGATTTGAGACATTCATCTAAAAAGATGAATGGAGCATCTTTTTCTAGGAGTTTATTCATAGGAGTGGTAATTTTAGAAAAATCTTTTATGAAACGTCGGTAAAAACCGGCATGCCCTAGAAAACTCCTAACTCCTCTAACATTGGTGGGATGTGGAAGTTTAGCAATTATATCTACTTTAGCTCTATCCACTTCAATTCCTTCCTTTGAGATTTTATGTCCAAGAACAATGCCTTCTTTAACCATGAAATGGCATTTCTCCCAATTAAGTACTAGATTTGATTGTTCGCATCTAATCAGCATTCGTTCCAGATTAGCTAGACATGTTTCAAATGTATCACTAAAGACTGAAAAGTCATCCATGAAAACTTCCATGCATTCTTCTATCATGTCGTGAAAAATCGTCATCATACACCTTTGAAAGGTTGCAGGGGCGTTGCAAAGTCCAAATGGCATGCATTTGTAAGCAAAAGTACCATAAGGGCATGTGAACGTGGTTTTCTCTTGATCTTCGGGTGCAATTGGAATTTGAAAGTATCCGGAAAATCCATCAAGAAAACAATAATAACTATTTCCGGCTAATCTTTCCAACATTTGATCAATGAAAGGTAAGGGAAAGTGATCTTTTCTGGTGGCGTCATTTAATTTTCTATAATCAATACATACATGCCATCCTGTTACAGTCCTAGTAGGAATAAGCTCATTTTTCTCATTTGTAATGACAGTCATGCCACCCTTCTTAGGCACGCATTGAACTGTGCTTACCCATGGACTATCAGAAATTGGATAAATTAAACCCGCATCTAGCAGTTTAATAATTTCTTTTTTAACTACATCTTGCATATTCGGATTTAGTCTTCGTTGGCGTTGCACATACGTTTTATGACCTTCTTCCATAAGGATTTTATGTGTGCAATACGAAAGACTTATTCCTTTAATATCATGAATCTTCCATGCAATAGCTGGTTTATGAGCTTTCAACACAGAAATGAGTTGTGATTCTCATTTTCAGTAAGAGAAGACGATATTATTACAGATAATTCAGATTCATCATGTAAATAAGCGTATTCTAAATGGTTTGGAAGTGGCTTTAACTCTAATTTCGGAGGTTCTTCTATCGATGATTTATATCGATATCTGTCTTCTTCTTTTAGCATTTGAATTTCTTCTGTTGTTGGTTCATATCCATAAGCTATAAGTGTAGCTAACATTTCAGCTTCATCAATTTGTTCAGTTCCTTCTCCTAAAGAACATTCTCCTGTTCCTTGTAATTCTGGAAATTCTTCTAACAATTCTGCATGTGAATTTATAGTTTGAATATAATAACATGTATCATCTGCAGATTGCGGTTGTTGCATTGCTCTAACAACTGAAAAGGTAACACTCTCGTCCTCTATACTTAGGGTCAATTTCTTACCGAACACGTCTATCATTGCTTTAGCCGTGTTTAAGAATGGTCTTCCTAATATGAGAGGAACTTGAGAATCTTCTTCCATGTCCAGAACAACAAAATCTACTGGAAATACTAAAGTACCAACTTTAACTAGCATATTCTCCATTATCCCTCTAGGATATTTTATTGATCGATCGGCTAGTTGTATGCTTATTCTTGTTGGTTTCAATTCTCCAAGGTCTAGTTTAGTGTATAGTGAAAACGCCATTAAATTTATACTAGCACCTAAGTCTGCCAATGCTTCTATTGAACTAAGACTACCCAGAAAACATGGAATTGTGAAACTTCCTAGATCAGATAGTTTTTCTGGTATCTTATTCAACAGCACTGCTGAACAATTAGCATTCATAGTAACAGCCGAGAGCTCTTCCATTTTCTTTCTATTTGATATTAGATCTTTCAGAAATTTAGCATATCTAGGCATTCATGAAATTACATCAATGAAAGGAAGATTGACATTTATCTGTTTAAACATATCCAAGATTTGGATTGCTCGGCTTCAAGTTTCTCTTTCTTCATTTTACTCGGGTAAGGAAGTGGTGGTTGGTATGGTTTAACATAAGGTTTAGCCTTAACTGTGTTATCTTCATTAACCTTTTCAACTACCGGTTCTTTTTCCTTATCTTGTTCAGGTTGTGGTTCTTGTAGAGTAGGAATAGCTTCATCAGAAGTTACAAGTATTTCAGGTGGTTTAAGTGTTGTACCACTTCTTGTGGTAATGGCTTTAGCTGTTTCATTCCGGGAGTTAGCATTTGTATTACTAGGTAAACTTCTCAGTTTTCTTTCACCTATTAACCTTGCTAGGTTACTTACTTCTTGTTCCAGATTTTGAATAGAAGCTTGTTGATTTCTAAATGCTTGAGCATTTTGTTCATTACTTTGTTTTTGAGATGTGAAAAACTGCGTTTGAGTTTCAACTAGCTTCGTCATCATATCTTCTACATTCGGCTTTTTATCATCGGTTTGTGGTGGTTTGTTTTGAAAATTAGGTCTTTGCTGGTTGTAAGTATTGTTAGATACTTGTTGATTGTTAGGACCTTGTTGGTTGTT
Organism: Rutidosis leptorrhynchoides; assembly: GCF_046630445.1. Taxonomy (NCBI): domain Eukaryota; kingdom Viridiplantae; phylum Streptophyta; class Magnoliopsida; order Asterales; family Asteraceae; genus Rutidosis; species Rutidosis leptorrhynchoides. The sequence goes on from NC_092335.1 coordinate 128,516,743, forward strand.
GTATGGAATATTTCGATTATAATTCTGATTTTGATTGTAGATCGGTCTTGGCGGTTAATAATTATTCTGATAATTATTTCCAGGCCTTTGGTTTATGTATGAAATATTCTCTCTTTATTCCATTGTTAATTCAATACTGAGACAATATTTTGTCAAATGTGGTCCTCCACACTGCTCACAACTAATTCGTATTGAGTGAATATCCTTAGTCATCTTTTCCATTCGTCTCTCGACAGCATCTATCTTTGCGGAAATGGAATCTAAGTCATGGCTAGAATCGGCTCTAGCTGCTTTAGATGATCTAACGATATCTTTTTCTTGGTGCCACTCATGTGAGTGGGAAGCAGTGTTATCAATAATTTTGTAAGCATCAGTTTCGGTTTTCTTCATAATAGAACCACCAGCTACTATATCGATGTCTTTTCTTGTAGTGATGTCGCATCCTTGGTAGAATATTTGTACTATTTGACAGGTGTCTAAACCATGTTGCGGACATCCTCTTAATAACTTTCCAAATCTTGTCCATGCCTCATATAGAGTTTCATTCGGTTTCTGTGTGAACGTAACAATTTCTCCTTGAAGTCTTACGGCTTTAGATGCCGGAAAGAATTATTTAAGAAATTTTTCAACTAAAACGTCCCATGTATCGATCGCCCCTTCAGGTAACGATTCCAACCAATCTTTGGCTTCTCTCTTTAAAGTCCAGGGAAATAACATGAGATATATCTGTTCATCCTCCACTTCTCTTATTTAAAATAGTGTGCAGATCCTATTAAAGGTACGAAGATGTTCATTTGGATCTTCCTTCGGCGCACCACTAAATTGGCATTGATTAGTCACCATATGTCGAATTTGTCCTTTGATTTCATAATCTGGCGCATTAATGTCTGGATGAGTAATTCCGTGACCTTGGCCAGTGCGTTTAGCTCTCATTCGGTCTTCCATACTTAAAGGTTCCAGATTCTCCATAATTGAATTTGTTGAATCTGAATCACTAGAGGATTCTGATTTAATGGTTCGTTCCTCAACAATCTCTGTTTGAATGATTGGTGGTTCCGGAGGAAAAATTAATGGTTCAGGATCTATGAATCGTCCCTGATTATTCTCCGGATTCTCAATTGTGAGATCGGTTTCAAAAAATGGATTATCAACGGCGACAATATTAGCTAGATGTCTTGATCGAGTTACAGGTGGTGAACGTACAAAAGGTGGTGAACGTCTTGCTCGGTGCATTCACTGAATATCCTATTAGTTTTTAAAAGGAAAGAAAAATTATATAAGTTATCCAATTAATAGACTTTTCTGATTTTGCCCACGTTTCGAATAGCCAAAAGATACAGCAGAGGGGCAGGATTCGTTTGGTCTCAATATAATTGAGGACTGTTTGGCTCCAATAACCCGGTCCACGTACAAATCCAACTATTACTACGAACCAGAAAATTTTGATGTCTATCAATTTAACCACTTAAAATAAATTTTCGTAATTTTAAGAAATTTAGATAAGAAGTAGAATAAAAATCTATGTCCTAAAAACTAGAATAGCGAGAAATAAGAAAGAAAAAGAGCGCGTCGAAAAAGGTTGAAAAATAAAAGGCGTCAAAAAATAAGGAAGAAAAAGAGTGACTTATAAAACTTAAAAATACTTGACTAACCCAACCTTATTACTATCACTAACTTAAAATTATAATCGCAAATTGAGATTACTAATTGGAGTGATAATTGATACATAGGTAAAAGGCGTCGAAAAATAAAAATAAGAAAGTAGTGCGTTGAAACTTAAAAAGGCACTAAAAACTAAAAATTAAAAGTTGCTTCTAAAAATATTAAAGCTTACAAGTAAAACTATATCCCAAATGGCAATAACTTAAAAAGGTACTAAAACTTAAAAAAGGCGTCGCAAAATTCTAAAGCACTTAAATCTTAGTCTAAATAAAAAGCACTTAAGGGATTTTACGGCAAAGCCTAAAAATCTAGAAGTAAAAATAACTATGGCAAAAACTAAGTTTAAAACTAAAAACAAGCGAAAAATACAAAAATTACGCTAAAACAATTAAAAAGGGAAAAAATATAAAAATATACTAAAAGTTGTAAAAAGTACAATTTTTATAAAAATATTATTTTTATATTATTTATTTTATAAAACTATTAATTTTGTAATTTAAATAATCTAAATAAACTAAAATACAAATTAAATAAAAAGTAAAACTAAATAATATTAAAATCTAAACCTAATTAGGGTTTAAAATTAATTATAATTAATAATTATCTGTAATTAATGCGAATTAGGACTTCTGTGTGGCCCGTGTCAGACGGCTCCGCGAGTCGCGGTGCCTCGTGGCTACAAACGCCGCAAGTCGCGGGGTTTGAATTTCAGTTGACAGGCTGATTTAAATTCGACGTTTTACTTTTTTTTTTATATTTTCTGTTTAAATATTTAAATAAAATATTTATAAAAACTAAATAAAAACTTATGTTTTAAAAACTAAAATAAAAATAGAAATACTTTATAATAAAAATCTTAAAACTAGATTTATATATTTATTTATTTATTTTTATTTTTCGGTTTTTAATTTTATGTTCTAAATAAACACAAAATATTTAAATTAAACTTATATTTTTATAAAATAAAAATAAAGAAACTTTATAAAACTTAAATATTTAATAAACTCTTAAAAATATTTATATTTTTGTTTTTCTTTTCTATGTTTTCGAATATTTAAAACGTATTTTTACAAAAACGTATTTTTATAAAAGTAAACTAAAAATAAAAATCTTTTTTTTTTATAATTAGCGTTGCGCTTCCGGCTTTTAAGCTAGATTGTTCCCCGGCAGCGGCGCCAAAAATACTTGATGTCAAAGCTAAGGGGTATAAAATACTATTAAATTTTACAAGGAAATATATTAAATACGATACAATTTTACACAAGATATTTATTTATTTAGAGAATGGATATACTTAAACCTTGCTGCAACACTTATAGGCAGTGTACCTAATCGTACAGTAGTGTAGTTTTTAGTAAGTCCGGTTCGTTCCACAGGGAAAATCTTTTAATCAAAGCTTAACGCTATATTAGTTTAATTTATAAAAATACAAATATATATATATAAGTAATATTATTATTATAAAGGGGGATTTTTACCATTTAATGACCGGTTTGTCGATTTTAAAACTTTAGTCGCAGTTAAAACCAAATATAAAATATTAAATAAATAAAAGACTTAATTTAAAGCGTAAAGTAAATAACGATAATGAAATTGCGAATAATAAAAGTGTGATAAAATAAACTTACGATAATTAAAAAGTACGATAATTAAAAGTGCAATTAAATACAATAACAATAAATAAAAATGCGATAATTAGAAGTGCAATTAAATATAAAATAAATGAAATTAAATATGAAATAAAAGAATTATGCTTATTTAAACTTCCGTAATCATGATGTTTGACGTGTTGATTTTAGTTTTATGCCCATGGGTTAATTGTCCTTTGTCCTGGATTATTTAATATATCCGTCTGGTTTTTGTCCATAACAGTCCATCAGTCATAAATATAAAGTGCGAGTGTACTCGTCAAATTATCCTTATACCCGAAGTTAAATATTCCAACTAATTGGGGACTTAAACTGTAACAAGATTTTAATACTTTGTTTAATAATTACACCAGGATGTCGACTGAATGTAACCCAAGGTTTTAATACTTTGTTATCAATTACACCAAGTGTCCTTGTACATAATTTCACCCCTGTTTTAATAATTCTAGTGGCTATTAATCCATTCCCGTGTCCGGTTAAATGAACGATTATTCGTACATATAAATACCCCGCCCATCTTGTCCGATCGAGTGTAAATGGTTATTTATAGGGACGCCCAATTGTAAATCTTTATATTAACATTAACAAACTATCATTTAGTTAAACAAATATAAAGCCCATTAATAGCCCATAGTCTAATTTCCACAAGTGTCGTTCTTTTGTCCAAACCCCAATTATGGTACAAAGCCCAATTACCAAATTTTAATATTTTTAGCCCAACATCATGATTACTTCGGATTAAATAAGCATAATAATAACTTAGCTACGAGACATTAAATTAAAAAGGTTGAACATAACTTACAATGATTAAAAATAGCGTAGCGTTACACGGACAGAATTTCGACTTACACCCTTACAACATCCGCTAACATACCCTTATTATTAGGATTTAAAATTAAAATTAAAATTAAAATATAAATTATATATATATATATTTACGTATATATTGAGAGAGAGATAGATTATTTATATTAAAAATGATCAGAATTCGTTGGGTTTTATAGGGATTTTCGAATTTGGCTGCTCCGCAACTCGCGGCATTTTTGCTCTTCAAACTTCGCGAGTCGCGAAGTTTGAAATTCCAGCTCACTCCATTTTGCCTCCTTTCTTGCCGACGGATTTTTATATAAATATAATATATATATAATTTATATAATTAATTATATATTATATTATATTTATATACATAGTTAACTCATAATTTTTAGTCTGTTGCGTCGAGCGTTGAGAGTTTACTCATGTCCCGGTTCTGGATTTTCGAACGTCCTTGCGTACAATTTAATATCTTGTACTTTGCGTTTTGAATCTTGTACTCTTGTAATTTCGAGACGTTTCTTATCAATAATTGGAACCACTTTAATTGTATTTTGTACTTTTGAGCTTTTTGGACCTTTGCATCTTCAATTCGTCGAATCTGTCTTTTGTCTTCACCTTTTATTATTTAAACGAATATCACTTTTAAATAGAACAATTGTAACTAAAAGCTTGTCTTTCTTGAGGAATAATGCTATGAAATATATGTTCGTTTTTAGCATTATCAATAAAAAAATCATTTTCCCAGAAGAACAACTTTTAAATCAAAGTTTATTATAGTTTTTAATTATCTAACCCAAAACAGCCCGCGGTTTTACTACGACGGTGTATGTCCGGTTTTACGGTGTTCTTCGTGTTTCCAGGTTTTAAATCATTAAGTTAGCATATCATATAGATATAGAACATGTGTTTAGTTGATTTTAAAAGTCAATTTAGAAGGATTAACTTTGTTTGCGAACAAGTTTAGAATTAACTAAACTATGTCCTAGTGATTACATGTTATAATCTTCGAATAAGATAGTTTTATATATATGAATCGAATGATGTTATGAACATCATTACCACCTCAAGTTTAGTAGGTAAACCTACTGGAAATGACAAGAAATGATCTAGAGCTTCAAAGGATCTTGGATGGCTTGAAAGTTCTTGAAGTAGAATCATGACATAAAAACAATTTCAAGTAAGATTACTACTCGAATTAAGATAGTTATAGTTATCGAATCGAATCAAACTTTAAATATGAGTATTACCTTGATTTAGAAAGATAACCTACTGTAAATAACAAGAATTTCTTGAGGTTGGATGATCACTTGAAATGGATTTGCAAGATTGAAAGTAAACTAGCAAACTTGAAAGGATTTTCGAAGTGTTCTTGAAGTGTTCTTCCTATGATGATTATAGCTTAATTCTTAAAGTAATTTTTGATGAAGATGATGATGATGATTAGTTTACTGGAAATTTCGTTCTTAAGAGTGTGTGTGTGTGTGTGTGTGTATGTGTGTTTAGAGAGAATTAGAAAGGGAATTAGAAGTGAAATGGAGTAGGTGGTGAGTGGTGAAGGGTGAGTGGGGTTAAAAGGAGTTCTTGTTTTTGTTTCCTTGCTCATAAGTCATGCTAGTTGTCTAATTGTTTGTTCCACATATTTGTTGACTCATCAAGGGTTGCTAAGAGCTGAATTATTATGTGTATATACCAATAGTATATACATCTAGAAGCTGTGTATTGTACGAGTATGAATACGGGTGCATACGAGTAGAATTATTGATGAAAATGAATGGAAATGTATTTGTAACCATTTTTATTAAGTAGAAGTATTTTGATATGTGTCTTGAAGTCTTTTACAAGTGCATTAATATATCTTAATACACTACATGTATATACATTTTAACTGAGTCATTAAGTCATCGTTAGTCGTTACATGTAAGTGTTGTTTCGAAACCTCTAAGTTAACGATCCTGTTAAATGTAATTAATCCATTATTTATTATATCAAATGAGATGTTAAATTATCATATTATCATGATAACATGGTGTATGAATATATCTTAATACGATATATATATTAAAACGTTGTTACAACGACAATCGTTACATATATAACTCGTTTCGAAACTCTTAAGTTAGTAGTCTTATTTTATGTATAAGGTTCATTGTTAATATACATAATGAGATACTTTAATTATCATTTCATCATGTTAAACATATATATATATATATATATATATATATATATATATATATATATATATATATATATATATATATATATATATATATATATATATATATATATATATATATATATATATATATATATATATATATATATATATATATCAATATCTTAATATGATTCATATGTATTTAGCAAGACGTTGTTATAACGAAAATCGTTATATATATCGTTTTGAGTTTCTTAATTCAATAGTCTCATTTTTATGTATATAACTCATTATTAATATACTTAGTGAGATAATTACTTATCAAAATCTCATGTTAACTATATATATATATAAATATATATATCATCATGTAGTTTTTACAAGTTTTTAACGTTCGTGAATCGCCGGTCAACTTGGGTGGTCAATTGTCTACATGAAACTCATTTCAAATAATCAAGTCTTAACAAGTTTGATTGCTTAACATGTTGGAAACATTTAATCATGTAAATATAGTTTTCAATTAATATATAAATATGGAAAAGTTCGGGTCACTACATGAATCACTAGAACACTTGTGAGCTAGTGATATTGTTGTTGTGTGAACTTGATTTTGTGTGTAAACCTCAATTTGAGTAAAAAAACATCTTAGTGTTGAATTGGGTAATTGAGTACTTGAAGTACTTGACTTTAGGTCTAAATTTGGTGAGCTTGAGTCATAATTACTAACTATTAGTGATTATGGGTATTTTGGGTGTGTATTGACTTAGTCAAAGGAAGTCAAGTACAATTTGGGTTGAAATTGAACTTGGGGAGTTTTGGGGTGTAAAAGCTTTCATTGATAATAGCTTGTGTGTGAAATGTAATAGGTGTTTACATTGTTGATTGACAGAAGTGCAAGCTTGAGTGTTCATCCTTCAAGCTAATTAAATTGAGTGGAATAATTATATGTGTATGTATATGATTTATTTGCTAGTGTGGGGTGTGGTTAGTGATTATGTGTGTGAGGTTTCACTATAGTGTTATCCGTGCGTGAGGATCTCACTACTCCTTGATGGAGGTTACATTGTGTGTCATGGTGTTGGTGGTCTTAATATCACTTCGTCGACAACATCATGACATGTGGGGATGGGTGGTCGAAACCGATATCATCGGTTCACTCTATGCCACCATGAGGAGTAACGTTGTATCTTGTGCTGTATAACATTATCAGGAAATGCGAGTACCATTCTCGTGTTGTGTGAATATGGATATCCTAGGTGTGATATTGTTTATCATATTATTATTTTGTGATTATATGCTAGCGTGACGTCGCGTGACGTTATATTCTTGGTATGCAAATTGTGATGTGGTGCAAGTAGGAAAGTTGTATGCATATATGTATGATTATTTCATTCATTAAATGTTGCTTACCCTTCATTGTTTTATCAATTTTATAGATTCGACCGCGATCAAGGATAAGGGTAAGAATGTGGAGTTGCTTGCTTACTTGCGGGTGGATATGCTTGGGACATTGTAATTTGTTAGATTCTTAGGTAGTGTAAGCCTAAGATCCATATCCGGGTCCATCTTTTGTATTAAACTTAATTTGGGTCGAATTTGTCACTTGAATTATAACAAGACGTCGAACCCACTTGACAATTAATCATGTTGGAATTGAATTTGGAACCAAGTTTGAAGTGTTAAGTGTGTTTGAACAAGTTTGACATGTAATGGGTCATTTTTCAACACTTAGAGAATTTTGGATTTGAATCAATTGCTTATTGGTGACTGTCTTCAGAAATAGGTATAAAGCGTGACACTCAACTTAAATGTGCGACGCACAGATGGGCAGGAATTGGTCACCAGGTCTAGGTAAAAGTCTCTTGTAAAAAAACTAGTGTTAAATCGTGACGCGCATGAGATTTGTGTGACGCGCATGAGATTTGCGCGGCGAGCCAATCTACTTTAAAAAAATTGTGTCATTTTTTTTAAAACGTGTTCAGTCGTTTTAGAAGATCACGAGATACCGAGATCAATATGGCTAGTTTCCACATAAACTCAAGAAACCTTCCATGAAATCTGGTAATAAACATGACCATGATTCGAAACCTATAAAGAAAATGTTTTCTAAACAAGTGTCTTCTAATAAGTGGATGCCAAAACACGATTTATCAAAATCATCCACTTCAACACGAAAGTACTCTTCATCATAGTTACTCAAATTTAAGCTGAGATCCGTTTCTCTAGCTAAATTAAAAGATTTTCCAACGACATTGCGTCCAAAAGCTTATTTTCAAATGTTACATCGGGTATCACATCAAAGTGGAATGAAATGTCGATAAGTCAGATCGATAATATTATTAATGCTATTATAAATCATTTTCAATTTGATTTGACATCCAAAATGGTTTTCATATATTTTAGCATGGAACCCGAACTTCAGATAGGTTTTCAAAACCAGATATATGTAAATATTATAGTTTTTCTAAAATGATTTTTTTTTTAAATACCGTGTTTTATTGTTAAATATGACTTTTGCATAAATGACAGTGCAAAATCTGGTATTCATTGTTTTTCTCGCATCCTGATATGTCATCTAACGTGTATCGAGATTTTATGAAAACAATTGCAGGTACATCAATGTCATAGCTTATTCACTTTACATTCAAATGTTTAGGGGGAGTAATTGAACAATATTTGAAAAAGGTATAAAGTCACCTCATAATGAAGTAAAGTCTTCCACTAAGACGCTTCGGTCTGACTAAGGTCAAAAGTCATCGTCCAAAACAGCTGTAGAGTTATCGATAAATCTTGTAAAGGTTTTTTGTTTTAACAGCTGGAAATCCTTTTGAGCTTCAATGTCAAACAGAGAATGAATGTCAATGTGAAAATCATCATGATGATGTTGTACCTAGAACAATGGGGGGCACCATGACACACATGTTGATTTATCAGATTCCTATATGGACGATCTCCATAAAGATCAAGCTATAATGTTTGATTGCGATCAACATGGAAATGCAACAATGAGTTAGAGAGTTTAAACTCATGAAACTCTGATGATACTTGGTGGTTATTAATGTCTTGGTTAGATGACAAACTAAGACTCGGACCAAAAAGCTAAGGGTTGTCTGCATTATTTCTCCTTACTAGGATAATGCGTGCCCCTGACATCCTTACCCAATTATTATACATGTTTAAAGACATTAGAACATGTGAATGTTGTGTTGCTTTCCTAAACAACAAGGAAAAGTTGTGGATATCACATTTCTTTACCTTATAATGTTCTTATGTAATCTTTCGCATCATTCAACCAAGCATGATGACCATGAAAATTCAAGTTCATCATGAGGGGGAGAATATATTGATGAAAGATGATATTGTCATATTCAATGACAAATCATAAGACATCAAGATCTCATCTTTTACTCGAATTCAGCGTAATAAAATATCAAGACTACATAGTATTATATCCAAGAGACTTGTTTGTTTGAGGGGGAGCAATGGAAGTTACCACTCTACATCTGTGGGGGAGCACAAGATTATCTGTAAGATTTTCTGAGACATAATGTTAAATTACATGCCTCTCAAATGCTACTCACCTTCTACTGCCTCGAACATTTCAAGAAAGATAAGGATTCGACAAGTGATGCAGTGTACCAAATTTAAAATATATCGTCTCAACATGTAACGACCCGACAAAATCGTCATTGACGGCGTCATTAACTTAGGTCCCGTTACATGGTCGTAGTCCCTAAATGAGACACATTTGACCAAAATTACGTCGCATTCATTTGGAAAGTATAAGACTTACAAAGTTTTAGGTTTACCAACGGTTCGACAACTAATTAAGTTTACAAAAGTATAAGGCATAATTGAAATAACTTGCGACATAATAAGTTAAAAATCACGGTTGCTATAAATAGCGTAAACAGATATGCTTTAAGTTTAAATCCAAAAGTGCTATCGCTAGCGTATGCATGTATGCTTGACTCCAAGCAAGTAATTAAAGTGCGGAAGCATGTATCTAGTTGCCAAGTATGAACCTGAGAAACATATAGAAAACTGTCAATGAAAAATAATGGTGAAATCATAGGTGTATTTGTAAACGTTGTTTTTGAACCACAAGATTTTATATAGTTGATTATCCAAATCGTTTGCATTCCAAAGATGTTGTTTGTATGTCGAGCACCCAATTATCAAGGCTTTACTGAATGGTACCTCTGAATCATAGTGTTAGAACCTACACTATACACGTTAAAATTACATTTCATCCGCTAACGGTAGCGAACTGTCCGAATGAGGGTTCGTAAAACCCGTTTGGCCACACAACATAATTTCGCGCTTACACCCTGCAAGTGTAACTAATGATAATTGAATTGAGGCTTTTTGTTCTAACTCGTACGTGGAATGTTTGTTTTTGTACTTGTGTTCAAAGTATAAAAGTATAAATCGTATATGTTTCTCATCCCATGATTTAAAAGTATAAAAGTTGTCGAAAAGATGGGACTATGATCTCACCACGAGTGCACGAGTATAAATGTACTTCACAAAGTAAACGTGTGCATGAAAGTTGCTTAGCCTTGACCTAAACAAATAAGTTATATCAATTACCGGTTACAACACAAGGTCAGTCAAAATGTGTTCAATTAGTCCTATGGCTCGTTACGACTCGATTATATAGCATGTGAATTACGTTGTCAAGTTTCATGCAAGATATAAGTATAAAAGCAAGTTAGAACGATTGCATAAGCATTTGGTTAGGCTTGACTAAAAAGTCAAACTTGGTCAAAGTCAACGGGGTCGGGTCGGGTATCCGATAATTTTCTCATGATGAGGAATCATATATGAGCATGTTAACCAAATTTCATGTTAATCGAAGTTGCGGTTAAGCGGGAAAGATTTTGTGAAAAGTAAAACACAAGTAAAATTGGCCTGAGGAAATGCGCGGTGCGCGCAGGAGTGCGCGGCGCGCACTACAACGTGGAAACAAATCAGGTACCAGTCCAGGGGTTTAGCATTTGCACCTCAACATGTGCGCGGCACGCTCAAATCTGCGTGGCGCGCTTTACTGGAAAAAGTGCTGTTGCTGCAGTTTTTGTTAAGTCTCGAGCCAAAACTCAATTTAACATAACTCATGAACCCAAAACATTCAAAATGCATGCCATACATCGTTGAAAAGGTAATTTAACGAGAAATACAACTAAACACATTTAATTAAACAAAAACATCATTTAGAATAACCGAAATCTCTCCGAATGATCATTATTTAACGTTTCAAGCTCAAAAATGCAAATGGTGATTCGGGAATCCAATTTACACATACGATATGCCGTTTCGAAGGTAATTAAACATACATTGCAACTAAACACTTATCAACAACATCAACAAGCATTCAATGCATCAAAAGTTCATTTTAAGTCTATCAAACCCTAACCAAAAATCATAAAATCAACAATCATGTTAACGTAGTTTTTCTAAATCAGCATACATACCAAAATGAAGCTAACGATGCTAGTAACACATTTAATACATGAACTTTAACATTTAAACAACATTTAATCATTCAAAACTCAAGATTAAACACACCCATTTCAAGTTCATGCTAGTCTATGCAAAATAACAAGATCGAGCAAATAAATCACATATTCATGCTAGACCCGAGCCATAGACACTAACTAACACCATTTCAAGTCTATAAAATGAATTTAGAGAAATCTAGAGTGTTTAGAAACTTTACCCCAAGTAGTGAAATTGGTACCAAATCGTAGAGGATGAAGAGAGGATTCCAAAAGTACAATTCGTTTTGATGCTAGCTTCCTATTCTTGATTTAGATGATGAATTTGTGGAGAATATGAAAAGGATTCAAAGTTAGAAGTAATAGGTGAAAGAAAAAGAGAAAAGAAATGAAATGAAAATGAATGGTGGGGAGGGGTGGGTTGACTAGTTGACCTAGTCAATAGTTTGCTCACTTGGCAACTTTAGTCCCTCGAGTTTAAAAGCGTGTGCGTGAATTATATATATATATATATATATATATATATATATATATATATATATATATATATATATATATATATATATATATATATATATATATATATATATATATATATATATATATATATATATATATATATATATATATATTAAGAACGTTAGTTAATGAAAGATACGAATTTAGATAACGAAAGATATTATCTAAAAAAAAAAGACGGACGTTAAAATAATTTAACGGAAAAATGAGGGATGTTACACAACATATCTTATATACTCCTCAACATTATAGCTTCAAAGGACTCTCAAGTTGAAGATTTAACAGAATTCATCATCAAGATCAAGATTATACAAGTCTACAAGATTGTTCGAAAAAATGAAGATCAGTAATTACATCATTTATCTAGAGGAAGATTGTTAAGAATAATGAATAAGAGATAAATGATTAGTGATTAAATTGTTTAGCTTTATGAATAAGCACAATTTGTAAGGTTGATGATATTAGGTATAAATAGCATCATCCACCTTACTTTTGTAAGCCTCAACCTCCATAGCTCAAAATTAAACATATCAAATGTGTGTTTTCTCCAAACTCTCTTAAACGCATTGAGAGACTTGAGCTTAGTTGTCACTATCATTTTGATTCATTCGAATTGATTGTTGAAGAAAGCCGTAAATTCAATCATTTGTGATTATAATCATTCTCCTAGGCTCATTGTTGTAATTCACAGATTCATATAATCAAGTTATATCAATTCTATAATTGTGATTACAAATACAATACATCATCAACTTCCTTCTACAACCATAAGTCATTAACATCATAATCAAGCTACTGCACTTGATCTCTATATCTTCTACAACACAAACTGGAACTAGAACGGGTAATTACACTTAGCCATGGTTGGTTATAATACTAATATACTAATCGTTTGATCATGTTCGGTAGGAGAACCTGTTTGTAATCTAGATGCAGTCAACCACAGTTTTCTACTATTAACCTCAAGGGCGACTTAGTGGTTTAGTGCTTGAGAATCTCTAAAGAAGATCATTGCTCAATCTCCACTTGTTAGACATTGGGGCATCACCTTTAATAAAAACCACAATTTGTTATTAATGTTAATTAAGGTCTAATATTCTATATGAACTTTCATTGGTGTAATTTTAATGACCCGTCCTAATCCATCTGGACGAATACATTATATTTGGTTACATCGCGAGGTACTTGACCTCTATATGATACATTTTACAAACATTGCATTCGTTTTTTAAAAGACAATCTTTCATTACATCGAAAGGTGACGGCATTCATACCATTTCATAATATATCCAACTATAATTGACTTAATAATAATCTTGATGAACTCAATGACTCGAATGCAACGTCTTTTGAAATATGTCATGAATGACTCCAAGTAATATCTCTAATATGAGCAAATGCACAGCGAAAGGTTTCTTTCATATCTGAGAATAAATATGCTTTCAAGTGTCAACCAAAAGGTTGGTGAGTTCATTAGTTTATCATAAACATTTATTTCCATCATTTTAATAGACCACAAGATTTTATTTTTTCATAAACATCATTCTCATATCAAGCATTTCGCAAACTGCGTAGAGATAAAATTCATTCATATGGATTGAACAACTGATAATCGACATTAACAAGATGCATATAGAATATCCCCATCATTTCGGGACACCCATCGGACATGATAAATTTCGAAGTACTAAAGCATTCCAAATTCCAGAATGGGGCTTGTTGGGCCCAATATATCTATCTTTAGGATTCGCGTCAATTAGGGGTGCACTAATTCTTAAAATTAGTGATGTTCCCTAATTCTTAGATTACCAGGCTAAAAGGGGCATATTCGGCTTCGATCCATTCAACCATATAATGTAGTTTCAATTACTTGTGTCTATTTCGTAAAACAGTTATAAAAGCAGCGCATGTATTCTCAGTCCTAAAAATATATATTGCAAAAGCATTTAAAAAGGAAGCAAATGAAACTCACCATACTGTATTTTGTAGTAAAAATGCATATGATGACATTGAACAATGCAGGGTTGGCCTCGGATTCACGAACCTATATCATTTATATATATTAACACATAATAACAATTAACATTTTTATATTAATATTATTAATATACTTCTTATATTCATAATTTATATGTTATTTTGGTAAATAAATTAATAGTTAATATTTATATATAACAGATTCCTATTAGAGTATTTTAACTAGGATATAATATATGTTGTTATATATAAATGCTTAAAATGTATTAGAATTAATATTTATATATATGATTTAACTTTAAACTATATTTATATATTATTTGTAACATAATTATAATAACATTTTATTATAACAAAATAGTACCTAATATAGATGTAAAAAATATATTTTTATATAAATGTCTTTTAGTTTGTAAAGATTATAATAATTATGATAATAATGTTAATAATAATACCAATATTTATTTTAATGACAATAATAATAATAATTATAATAATAATGATAATAATAATAATAATAATAATAATAATAATAATAATAATAATAATAATAATAATAATAATAATAATAATAATAATAATAATAATAATAATAATAATAATAATAATAATAATAATAATAATAATAATGGTACTAGTAGTACTACCTCAAAGGAGTAGCCCTTAAAAATAATATTCAAATCCGGGTTTGAACCCGCGACGTCCCGCTAACCCGATAACAACCTTAACCATTCTGCCCATTCATTTCTGTTTTAATTTCCAGCTCAATTCTATTTAACCATTTTTGTCACTATCATACCATCATCATAATCATATTATCATACACATCGAATCATAACCGTGACCATGTCATCCTCATTCATCCTAAACATCATTATCATCGTGTATATCATATCCTAACATCATATTCATCATTTGTTGACATAACCCGATTTCATCATCATCATCTCCCATATCTTCATCCCATAGCCATATTATCATGATCATCATTATAAACATAATGTAGTGACCCGAACTTTTTCATATTTATATATATTAATTGAGATTGATATTTACATGACTAAATGTTTCCAACGTGTTAAGCAATCAAACTTGTTAAGACTTGATTAAGTAAAATAAGTTTCATATAGACAATTGATCACCCAAGTTGACCGGCGATTCACGAACGTTACAAAATTGTAAAAACTACATGTTGTGGTATATATAGACATATATATAGGGTTGACATAAGATTATGATGAGTAAGTATCTCACTAAATATATTAACAATGTGTGATATACATAAGAAATGAGATTACTAAGTTAAGAAACTCGAAATGATATATATAACGATTATCGTTATGATAACGTCTACTAAATACATATGTATCATATTAAGATATTGATACACTATATTTAACATGATAAAATGATATTTAAATATATCATTAAGTGTGTTAACAATGAACTACATATGTAAAAACAAGACTACTAACTCAAGAATTACGAAACGAGACTTATATGTAACGATTATCGTTGTAACGATATTTTAATGTATATATCATATTAAAATATATTCATACATCATAATATCATGATAATATAATAATTTAACATCTCATTTGATATAATAAATATTGGGTTAACAACATTAATTGAGATCGTTAACTTAAAGGTTTCAAAACAACACTTACATGTAACGACTAACGAAGACTTAACGACTCCATTAGAATGTATATACATGTTGTGTTTTGATATGTATTCTTACACTTTTTAAAGACTTCAAGACACATATCAAAGTACTTCTACTTAACAAAATTGCTTACAATTACATCCTCGTTCAGTTTCATCAACAATTCTACTCGTATGCACCCGTATTCGTACTCGTACAATACACAGCTTTTAGATGTATGTAATATTGGTATATACACTCCAATGATTAGCTCTTAGCAGCCGATGTGAGTCACCTAACACATGTGGGAACCATCATTTGGCAACTAGCATGAAATATCTCATAAAATTACAAAAATATTAGTAATCATTCATGACTTATTTACATGAAAATAAAATTACATATCCTTTATATCTAATCCATATACCAATGACCAAAAACACCTATAAACACTTTCATTCTTCAATTTTCTTCATCTAATTGATCTCTCTTAAGTTCCATCTTCAAGGTCTAAGTGTTCTTCATAAATTCCATAAGTATAGTTTCATAAAAATCAAGAATACTACCAAGTTTGCAAGTTTACTTCCAAGCTTTCTAATCCATTCCAAGTAATCATCTAAGATCAAGGAAACTTTGTTATTTATAGTAGGTTATCTTTCTAATTCAAGGTAATAATCATATTCAAACTTTGATTCAATTTCTACAACTATAACAATCTTATTTCGAGTGAAAATCTTACTTGAACTGTTTTCGTGTCATGATTCTGCTTCAAGAACTTTCAAGCCATCCAAGGATCCTTTGAAGCTAGATCCATTTTTCTCATTTTCAGTATTTTTAACCAGAAATTTGGAGGTAGTAATGATGTTCATAACATCATTCGATTCATACAAATAAAGCTATCTTATTCGAAGGTTTAAACTTGTAATCACTAGAACATAGTTTAGTTAATTCTAAACTTGTTCGCAAACAAAAGTTAATCCTTCTAACTTGACTTTTAAAATCAACTAAACACATGTTCTATATCTATATGATATTCTAACTTAATGATTTAAAACCTGGAAACACGATGAACACCATAAAATCGGATATACGCCGTCGTAGTGAAACCGGGGGCTGTTTTTGTTTGGATAATTAAAAACTATGATAAACTTTGATTTAAAAGTTGTTCTTCTGGGAAAATGATTTTTCATATGAACATGAAACTATATCCAAAAATCTTGGTTAAACTCAAAGTGAAAGTATGTTTTTCAAAATGGTCATCAAGATGTCGTTCTTTCGACGGAAATGACTACCTCTTTAGTAATTGACATGTAACTTAAATTTCCGACTATAAACCTATACATTTTCTGTTTGGATTCTTAAATTATAGTTCAATATGAAACCATAGCAATTTGATTCACTTAAAACGGATTTAAAATGAAGAAGTTATGGGTAAAACAAGATTGGATATTTTTGATCTTTTTAGCTACGGGAAATGTTTAACAAATCTATACAAATCATATCCTAGCTAACTTATATTGTATTATACATGTATTATAATATATTATGTAATCTTGGGATACCATAGACACGTATGCAAATGTTTTGACATATCATATTGACCCATGTATATATATTATTTGGAACAACCATAGACACTCTATATGCAGTAATGTTGGAGTTAGCTATACAGGGTTGAGGTTGATTCCAAAAATATATATACTTTGAGTTGTGATCTAGCCTGAGACATGTATACACTGGGTTGTGGATTGATTCAAGATAATATATATCGATTTATTTCTGTACATCTAACTGTGGACAACTAGTTGTAGGTTACTAACGAGGACAGCTGACTTAATACACTCAAATCTTTAAAACATAATAAAAATGGTTGTAATTATATTTTGATCATACTTTGATATATATGTACATATTTGTATAGGTTCGTGAATCGATCCGTGGTCAAGTCTTATTTCCGAGGAAGGAAATATCTGTGAAAGTGAGTTATAGCCTCACTGTTAAAATCTAATATTTTTGGGATGAGAATACATGCAGGTTTTATAAATGATTTACAAAATAGACACAAGTACGTGAAACTACATTCTATGGTTGAATTATCGAAATCGAATATGCCCCTTTTTATTAAGTCTGGTAATCTAAGAATTAGGGAACAGACACCCTAATCGACGCGAATCCTAAAGATAGATATATTGGGCCTAACAAACCCCATCCAAAGTACCGGATGCTTTAGTACTTCGAAATTTATATCATATCCGAAGGGTGTCCCGGAATGATGGGGATATTCTTATATATGCATATTGTTAATGTCGGTTACCAGGTGTTCACCATATGAATGATTTTTATCTCTATGTATGGGATGTGTATTGAAATATGAAATCTTGTGGTCTATTGTTACGATTTGATATATATAGGTTAAACCTATAACTCACCAACATTTTTGTTGACGTTTAAAGCATGTTTATTCTCAAGTGAATATTAAGAGCTTCCGCTGTTGCATACTAAAATAAGGACAAGATTTGGAGTCCATGTTTGTATGATATTGTGTAAAAACTGCATTCAAGAAATATATGTCGATGTAATATATTTCTATTGTAAACCATTATGTAATGGTCATGTGTAAACAGTATATTTTAGATTATCATTATTAGATAATCTACGTAATATTTTTAAAACCTTTATTGATAAAATAAAGGCTATGGTTGTTTTAAAAATGAATGCAGTCTTTGAAAAACGTCTCATATAGAGGTCAAAACCTCGCAACGAAATCAATTAATATGGAACGTTTATAATCAATATGAACGGGACATTTCAGTTGGTATCAGAGCGTTGGTCTTAGAGAACTATAAAAATTTGCATTAGTATGTCTTATCGAGTTTGTTAAGATGCATTAGTGAGTCTGGACTTCGACCGTGTTTTCTTTAAAAATGATTGCTTAACATTTTTGTTGGAAACTATATATTATTAACATGTAAATATTATGTGATATACTAATCTCTTAACATGTTTGATATTGTGTGATAGATGTCTACCTCTAGCACAAATCCCATTGACTCACCTAATAATAACGAAGAGTCGAATATATATTGGCATGATTCACAAGTTCCCGAAGAACCGGAATAAGAGGAACCGGAACCGGAAGAAGAGGAATCGAAAGAAGAGGAACCGGAAGAAGAGGAACCAGAAGAAGAGGAACCGGAAGAAGAAGAGGTTCTGGAGGGGGAATAGTAAGAACCACAGAAAACCGGTCAAATAAAAGAAAATCCTCAACCAATGGACCAAAGTTAATAATGGTCAATGGTGTTTCCGCTAAGGAAGCAAAATAATGGGAAAATTACCAATTTTCTGATGAATCGGATCCTGATGAGGATTCCGATGATGTTATAGAAATTACCCCGACCCAATTTAATGAGGCAAAAGAAAATAATAAGGGAAAAGGCATCAAAATAGAGAAATCTGATTCCGACCCCGATGAACTTTATATGTACCGTCAACACCCGTATTTTCAATATCGTGACAATAACCCGGGAACCTCTAAACCACCAGGTTTTTCTAAACCAATGTGGAAAACGACGACTCGCATTAGAGGAACATCATATATGCCTAGAAGATTAGGAAAAAGAACCAAGTCCGAAGAAGAAGAAACCAGTGATTCAGATTAGAGGGGTGTGAGCATGTTGTGTAATAAATGTATTGTAGTGTGCTTGTACTTTTATGTTCTATGTAAAAATTGCTTGTATTGTTTGTTATTACGAATCTAATCCTTGTCTATTTTACAGTATAAAAATAAAATGGAAGTTAAGGGTAGACAACCGAATATTTTAGAAGACCTACCAGAGGATATGATTGAGGAAATCTTGTCTAGAGTCGGTCAGAATTCATCAGCACATTTAGTTATGGTGAAATTAAATTGTCAAACATTTGAAAGATTTTCCAGAAATGCCTTAGTTTATAAAAGGCTTTCCTTTGATAGGTGGGGTATATCACATTGGGGAGACTTTAAGTTACGCCATGTTTTCTTTAAAGCGTTAAATGCGGGGAACCCAAATGCAATTTTACGCTACGGGTTAAGAACCTATTTTGACTCAACATATCCCAACATAGGATTTCGTGAATTAGAAAGAGCTTCTAACATGCAACATAAAGAAACATGTTATGCTTATGGGTTAGTGATGTTCGCTTCTTACCAAAGTGAGAAAAAGAACATCGGATTGCAGCTTTTAAATAAAACTTTCCCACAAGTGACAGATTCAGTAGTTGGGGTGAGAAACAAGGTTTTTAGATTATTACGGGGCTGTTGAACATTACGAAACCCTCGTCCTTTTGACGACATTACAACATGCTGCCTAGCTAATGGTCATAACGGTTATTTTTCACAAGACCAAGGATGGGAAGTCGTCTTAGTAAAACCAGAATGCATGACTTGTTTCTGGACTTATGAATTACGTGTCTTTATTTCCTTTGCTGAACAACTTGCGTATTAACTAGATTTATCTTCAAAACTGTCCTGTATCATAGTGTACTATATTTTATGTTATATGTATTATAGCGAAGTTGTAATTTTGAAGAATATTTGTATGTGATATATTATTATAATCAGTTTTTCATATGGAATTGTAGTAGTTGAATTGTATATTAGCTACTAAATATGAACTTAACGGGTAGGTAGTACCTGAATTTAAACTTATAAAATGCTAATATGAAGAAAAAGCTTTTATAAATGAGTTCATATTATGCTACGAGATACTATTGACTACTCTTAATATTCTGTATGATTAAATTGTTTCATTTGACTATTTTGAAGGAAATGGCACCGACTACTCGACACACCTTGAATATGAGCGAAGAAGAATTTCGTGCCTTTCTTGCTTTAAACATAGCCGCAGTACAGGCCGCGCTACATACCAACAATAACTGTGAATCTAGAAATACAGCTAACGGCACAAGAAATCGTGTAGGATGCTCCTACAAGGAATTTACTGCCTGCAAACCTTCAAAATTTGATGGGACCGAAGGACCAATCGGATTGAAACGGTGGACCGAGAAAGTTGAATCGGTGTTTGCCATAAGTAAGTGTGCTGAAGGAGACAAAGTGAAGTATGCTACGCATACCTTCACAGGTATTGCGTTAACATGGTGGAATACCTATCTAGAGCAAGTGGGATAAGATGCTGCTTACGCGCTACCGTGGTCAGCATTCAAGCACTTGATGAACGAGAAGTACCGTCCCAGAACCGATGTCAATAAGCTTAAGTCAGAACTTAGAGGGTTACGAACACAGGGATTTGATATTACTTCGTACGAAAGACGATTCACAGAATTGTGCCTATTGTGTCCGAGAGCGTTCGAAGATGAGGAAGAGAATATCGACGCGTTTGTGAAAGGGTTACCGGAGAGAATCCAAGAAGATATAAGTTCACACGAGCCTGCCTCCATACAAAAGGCATGTAGAATGGCTCACAAACTAGTGAACCAGATTGAGGGAAGAATTAAAGAACAGGTGGCCGAAGAGGCCAACGTGAAGTTAGTCAAAAGAAAGTGGGAGGAAAACGGTGATAAGAGTCACCAAAACAACAACAACTATCCCAACAATCGCAACATCAATCACAACTACAACAAACAGCACAACAACAACAACAACAACTACTACTACTACAACAATCATCCCAACAACAATAACAACCGCAACAACAACAACAATCAGAAGCAGCTATGCCAAAGGTGTGAAAAGTATCACTCGGGGTTCGGCACCAAATTTTGCAACAAGTGTAAAAGAAATGGTCATAGCGCGGCGAAGTGTGAGGTCTACGGACCAGGGGTTAACAGAACGAAAGGAACAAATGGTGTCGGAATGAGTAATGGCGGAGCAAGTAGTGTCGGAGCAAGTTATGCCAATGTAGTTTGTTATAAATGTGGAAAACCGGGCCAAATTATTAGAAATTGCTCGAACCAGGAGAACACGAATGGACAAGGCTGCAGAAGAGTTTTCAATATTAATGCAGCAGAGGCACAGGAAGACCCGGAGCTTGTTACGGGTACGTTTCTTATTGACAATAAATCTGCTTACGTTTTATTTGATTTGGGTGCGGATAGAAGCTATATGAGTAGAGATTTTTGTGCTAAATTAAGTTGTCCATTAACGCCGTTGGATAGTAATTTTTTACTCGAATTAGCAAACGGTAAATTAATTTCAGCAGATTATATATGCCGGAATCGAGAAATTAAACTGGGTAGCGAAATATTTAAGATTGATTTGATACCAGTAGAGTTAGGGAGTTTTGATGTAATAGTTGGCATGGACTGGCTGAAGGAGATGAAAGCAGAGATCGTATGTTACAAAAATGCTATTCGCATTGTACGAGAAGAAGGAGAACCCTTAATAGTGTACGGAGAAAAGGGCAACACGAAGCTACATCTTATTAGTAATTTGAAGGCACAAAAACTAATAAGAAAAGGTTGTTATGCTGTTCTAGCATACGTCGAGAAAGTACAAACTGAAGAAAAGAGCATCAATGATGTTCCCGTCGCAAAAGAATTTCCTGATGTATTTTCGAAAGAATTACCGGGACTACCTCCACATCGATCTGTTGAATTTCAAATAGATCTTGTACCAGGAGCTGCACCAATAGCTCGTGCTCCTTATAGACTCGCACCCAGCGAGATGAAAGAACTGCAAAGCCAACTGCAAGAACTATTAGAACGTGGTTTCATTCGACCAAGCACATCACCATGGGGAGCTCCTGTTTTGTTTGTCAAGAAGAAGGATGGTACATTTAGGTTGTGTATTGACTACAGAGAGTTGAATAAACTTACCATCAAAAACCGTTATCCACTACCAAGAATTAACGACTTATTTGATCAACTACAAGGCTCGTCGGTTTATTCGAAAATCGATTTACGTTCTGGATATCATCAAATGCGAGTAAAGGAGGATGATATTCCAAAAACTGCTTTTAGGACGCGTTATGGTCATTACGAGTTTATGGTTATGCCATTTGGATTGACTAACACACCAGCTGTGTTCATGGACCTTATGAACCGAGTGTGTGAGCCATATCTTGACAAGTTTGTCATTGTTTTCATCGATGACATACTTATTTACTCAAAGAATGATCAAGAGTACGAAGAACATTTGAGAAAATTGCTAGAAGTATTGAGGAAAGAAAAACTGTACGCTAAGTTTTCAAAGTGTGCATTTTGGTTGGAAGAAGTTCAATTCCTCGGTCACATAGTGAACAAAGAAGGTATCCAGGTGGACCCGGCAAAGATCGAAACCGTTGAAAAGTGGGAAACCCCAAAAACTCTGAAGCATATACGTCAATTTTTAGGATTGGCTGGTTACTACAGAAGATTCATCCAAGATTTCTCCAAAATAGCAAAACCCTTGACTGCATTAACGTATAAAGGGAATAAATTTGAATGGAAGGATGAACAAGAGAAGGCGTTTCAGTTATTGAAGAAAAAGCTAACTACGGCACCTATATTGTCATTGCCTGAAGGGAATGATGATTTTGTGATTTATTGTGACGCATCAAAGCAAGGTCTCGGTTGTGTATTAATGCAACGAACGAAGGTGATTGCTTATGCGTCTAGACAATTGAAGATTCACGAGCAAAATTATATAACTCACGATTTGGAATTGGGTGCTGGTGTTTTTGCATTAAAGACTTGGAGGCATTATTTATATGGGGTCAAAAGTATTATATATACTGACCACAAAAGTCTCCAACATATATTTAATCAGAAGCAACAGAATATGAGACAACACAGGTGGATTGAAATGTTGAATGACTATAATTTTGAGATTCGATACCACCCGGGGAAGGCGAATGTGGTAGCCAACGCTTTGAGTAGAAAGGACAGAGAACCTATACGGGTAAAAGCTATGAATATAATTATTCATACTAACCTTACTACTCAAATAAAGGAGGCGCAACAGGGAGTTGTAAAAGAAGGAAAGTTGAAGAATGAGATACCCAAAGGATCAGAGAAACATCTTAATATTCGGGAAGACGGAACCCGATATAGGGCTGATAGAATTTGGGTACCAAGGTTTGGAGATGTGAGAGAAATGGTACTTAAAGAAGCACATAAAACCAGATATTCAATACATCCCGGAGCGGGGAAGATGTATAAAGATCTCAAGAAACACTTTTGGTAGCCGGGTATGAAAGCTGATATTGCTAAATATGTAGGAGAATGTTTGACGTGTTCTAAGGTCAAAGCTAAACATCAGAAACCATCAGGTCTACTACAACAACCTGAAATCCCGGAATGGAAATGGGAAAACATTACCATGGATTTCATTACTAAATTGCCAAGGACTGCAAGTGGTTATGATACTATTTGGGTAATAGTTAATCGTCTCACCAAGTCAGCACACTTCCTGCTAATGAGAGAAGATGACAAAATGGAGAAGTTGGAGCGATTGTATTTGAAGGAGGTTGTCTCCAGACATGGAATACCCGTCTCTATTATCTCTGATAGGGATGGTAGATTTGTTTCAAGGTTCTGGCAGACGTTGCAACAAGCATTGGGGACTCGTCTAGACATGAGTACTGCCTATCATCCACAAACTGATGGGCAGAGCGAAAGGACGATACAAACGCTTGAAGACATGCTACGAGCATGTGTTATTGATTTCGGAAACAGTTGGGATCGACACCTACCGTTAGCAGAATTTTCCTACAACAACAGTTATAATTCTAGTATTGAGATGACTCCGTTTGAGGCACTTTATGGTAGAAAGTGCAGGTCTCTGATTTGTTGGAATGAAGTGGGGATAGACAAATTACGGGTTCGGAGATAATACAAGAAACTACCGAGAAAATCATCCAAATTCAACAACGATTGAAAACCGCCCAGAGTCGACAAAAGAGCTACGCGGACAGTAAAAGAAAAGATATAGAGTTTGAAATTGGAGAAATAGTCATGCTTAAGGTTTCACCTTGGAAAGGCGTTGTTCGATTTGGTAAACGGGTGATGTTAAAGCTAGGGGGTATAAAATACTATTAAATTTTAGCAGGAAAATACTATTAAATACGATACAATTTTACACAAGATATTTATTTATAGAATGGATATACTTAAACCTTGCTACAACACTTATAGGCAGTGTACCTAATCGTACAGTAGTGTAGTTTTTAGTAAGTCCGGTTCGTCCACAGGGAATCTTTTAATCAAAGCTTAACGCTATATTAGTTTTAAATTATAAAAATACAAATATATAAATAAGTAATATTATTATTATAAAAGGGGGTTTTTACCGTTTAATGGCCGGTTTGTCGATTTTAAAACTTTAGTCGCAGTTAAAACCTAATGTAAATAAATAAAAGACTTAATTTAAAGCATAAAATAAATAACGATAATGAAATTGCAATAAATAAAAGTGCGATAAAATAAACTTGCGATAATTAAAAAATACAATAATTAAAAGTGCAATTCAATACAATAACAATAAATAAAAGTGCGATAATTAGAAGTGCAATTAAATATAAAATAAAGGAAATTAAATATGAAATAAAAGAATTATGCTTATTTAAACTTCCGTAATCATGATGTTTGACATGTTGATTTTAGTTTTATGCCCATGGGTTAATTGTTCTTTGTCCTGGATTATTTAATATGTCCATACGGATTTGTCCATAATAGTCCATCAGTCATAAATATAAAGAGCAAAAGCCTTTGTCAAATTATTCTTATTCCCGAAGTCAAATATTCCAACTAATTGGGGATTCGAATTGTAACAAGGTTTTAATACTTTGTTTAATGAATACACCAGGTTATCGACTTCATGTAAACCAAGGTTTTACTACTTTGTTAACAATTACACCAATTACCCTTGAATGTAATTCACCCCTGTTTCAACAAGTCTATTAACTATTAATCCAGTTCCGTGTCCAGTAAAATGAATAATTATTGGTATTTATAGATATACCGCCCACCGTACCTAGTCAAGCGTATGTGGTTATATATAAATACGTCAAATTATAAGTTTGTATATTAAATTAACAAGGTATTGTTTAGTTAATATAAAACCCATTAATAGCCCATAGTCTAATTTCCACAAGTGTCGTTCTTTTATCCAAATCCCAATTATGGTACAAAGCCCAATTACCCAATTTTAGTAATTAGCCCAACATCATGATTACTTCGAATTAAATAAGCATAATAATAACTTAGCTACGAGAAATTAATGAAAATAATATAAACATAACTTACAATGATTAAAAATAGCGTAGCGTTACACGGACAGAATTTCGACTTACACCCTTACAACATTCGCTAACATACCCTTATTATTAGGATTTAAAATTAAAATTAAAATTAAAATATAAATATATATATATTACGTATATATTGAGAGAGAGATAGATTAATGGATATAAAAAACGATCAAACTACGTTGCCTTTTATAGGGATTTTCGTCCAGGGTGTCTCCGCAACTCGCGACATTTTTTGCCTTCAAACTCCGCTAGTCGCGGAGTTTGTTTTTACAGCTCACCAAGCCTTGGCTTCTAGCTTGTCGACGGATTATATAAATAAATATAATATATAAATAATTTTAGTAATTATTTAAATATTATATTATATTTATGTGCATAGTTGACTTGTAATTTTTAGTCCGTTGCGTCGAGCGTTGAGAGTTGACTCTGGTCCCGGTTCCGGATTTTTGAACGTCCTTGCGTACAATTTAATATCTTGTACTTTGCGTTTTGAATCTTGTACTCTTGTAATTTCGAGACGTTTCTTATCAATAATTGGAACCTCTTTGATTGTATTTTGTACTTTTGAGCTTTTTTGTCGTTTGCGTCTTCAATTCGTCGAATCTGTCTTTTGTCTTCACCTTTTATTATTTAAACGAATATCACTTGTAAATAGAACAATTGCAACTAAAAGCTTGTCTTTCTTGAGGAATAATGCTATGAAATATATGTTCGTTTTTAGCATTATCAATGGGGGAAACTAAATCCAAGGTACATTGGACCATTCAAGATTATAGATCGTGTCGGACCAGTAGCTTACCAACTGGAGCTACCTCAACAACTCGCGGCTGTACATAACACTTTTCACATCTCGAATTTGAAGAAATGTTTTGCTAAAGAAGATCTCACTATTCTGTTGGACGAAATCCAAATCAATGAAAAACTTCAATTCATTGAAGAACCCGTCAAAATAATGGATCGTGAGGTTAAGAGACTTAAGCAAAATAAGATATCGATTGTTAAGGTTCGATGGAATGCTCGTAGAGGACCCGAGTTCACCTGGGAGCGTGAAGATCAGATGAAGAAGAAATACCCGCATCTATTTCCAGAAGATTCGTCAACACCTTCAACAGCTTAAAATTTCGGGACAAAATTTATTTAACGGGTAGGTACTGTAGTGACCCGAACTTTTCCATGTTTATATATATTAATTGAGATTGATATTTACATGACTAAATGTTTCCAACTTGTTAAGAAATCAAACTTGTTAAGACTTGATTAAATGAAATAAGTTTCATATAGACAATTGATCACCCAAGTTGACCGGCGATTCACGAACGTTACAAAATTGTAAAAACTACATGTTGTGGTATATATAGACATATATATATATGGTTGACATAAGATTATGATGAGTAAGTATCTCACTAAATATATTAACAATGTGTGATATACATAAGAAATGAGATTACTAAGTTAAGAAACTCGAAATGATATATATAACGATTATCGTTATGATAACGTCTACTAAATACATATGTATCATATTAAGATATTGATACACTATATTTAACATGATAAAATGATATTTAAATATATCATTAAGTGTGTTAACAATGAACTACATATGTAAAAACAAGACTACTAACTCAAGAATTACGAAACGAGACTTATATGTAACGATTATCGTTGTAACGATATTTTAATGTATATATCATATTAAAAGATATTCATACATCATAATATCATGATAATATAATAATTTAACATCTCATTTGATATAATAAACATTGGGTTAACAACATTAATTGAGATCGTTAACTTAAAGGTTTCAAAACAACACTTACATGTAACGACTAACGAAGACTTAACGACTCCATTAGAATGTATATACATGTTGTGTTTTTATATGTATTCTTACACTTTTTAAAGACTTCAAAACACATATCAAAGTACTTCTACTTAACAAAAATGCTTACAATTACATCCTCGTTCAGTTTCATCAACAATTCTACTCGTATGCACCCGTATTCGTACTCGTACAATACACAACTTTTAGATGTATGTACTATTAGTATATACACTCCAATGATCAGCTCTTAGCAGCCCATGTGAGTCACCTAACACATGTAGGAACCATCATTTGGCAACTAGCATGAAATATCTCATAAAATTACAAAAATATTAGTAATCATTCATGACTTATTTACATGAAAACAAAATTACATATCCTTTATATCTAATCCATATACCAATGACTAAAAATACCTACAAAAACTTTCATTCTTCAATTTTCTTCATCTAATTGATCTCTCTCAAGTTCCATCTTCAAGTTTTAAGTGTTCTTCATAAATTCCATAAGTATAGTTTCATAAAAATCAAGAATACTACCAAGTTTGCAAGTTTACTTCCAAGCTTTCTAATCTATTCCAAGTAATCATCTAAGATAAAGGAACCTTTGTTATTTACAGTAAAATCGGATATACACCGTCGTAGTGAAACCGGGGGCTGTTTTGGTTTGGATAATTAAAAACTATGATAAACTTTGATTTAAAAGTTGTTCTTCTGGGAAAATGATTTTTCATATGAACATGAAACTATATCCGAAAATCTTGGTTAAACTCAAAGTGAAAGTATGTTTTTCAAAATGGTCATCAAGATGTCGTACTTTCGACGAAAATGACTACCTCTTTAGTAATTGACAAGTAACTTAAATTTCCGACTATAAACCTATACTTTTTCTGTTTGGATTCTTAAATTAGATTTCAATATGAAACTATAGCAATTTGATTCACTCAAAACGGATTTAAAATGAAGAAGTTATGGGTAAAACAAGATTGGATTTTATTTTTTTTTAGCTACGGGAAATGTTTAAAAAATCTATACAAATCATATCCTAGCTAACTTATATTGTATTATACATGTATTATAATATATTATGTAATCTTGGGATACCATAGACACGTATGCAAATGTTTTGACATATCATATCGGCCCATGTATATATATTATTTGGAACAACCATAGACACTCTATATGCAGTAATGTTGGAGTTAGCTATACATGGTTGAGGTTGATTCCGAAAATATATATACTTTGAGTTGTGATCTAGCCTGAGACGTGTATACACTGGGTCGTGGATTGATTCAAGATAATATATATCGATTTATTTCTGTACATCTAACTGTGGACAACTAGTTGTAGGTTACTAATGAGGACAGCTGACTTAATACACTCAAATCTTTAAAACATAATAAAAATGGTTGTAATTATAATTTGATCATACTTTGATATATATGTACATATTTGTATAGGTTCGTGAATCTATCCGTGGCCAAGTCTTATTTTCGAGGAAGGAAATATATGTGAAAGTGAGTTATAGTCCCACTTTTAAAATCTAATATTTTTGGGATGAGAATACATGCAGGTTTTATAAATGATTTACAAAATAGACACAAGTACGTGAAACTACATTCTATGGTTGAATTATCGAAATCGAATATGCCCCTTTTTATTAAGTCTGGTAATCTAAGAATTAGGGAACAGACACCCTAATTGACCCGAATCCTAAAGATAGATCTATTGGGCCTAACAAACCCCATCCAAAGTACCGGATGCTTTAGTACTTCGAAATTTATATCATATCCGAAGGGTGTCCCGGAATGATGAGGATATTCTTATATATGCATCTTGTTAATGTCGGTTACCAGGTGTTCACCATATGAATGATTTTTATCTCTATGTATGGGATGTGTATTGAAATATGAAATCTTGTGGTCTATTGTTACGATTTGATATATATAGGTTAAACCTATAACTCACCAACATTTTTGTTGACGTTTAAAGCATGTTTATTCTCAGGTGAATATTAAGAGCTTTCGCTGTTGCATACTAAAATAAGGACAAGATTTGGAGTCCATGTTTGTATGATATTGTGTAAAAACTGCATTCAAGAAACATATGTCGATGTAATATATCTCTATTGTAAACCATTATGTAATGGTCGTGTGTAAACAGTATATTTTAGATTATCATTATTAGATAATCTACTTAATGTTTTTAAAACCTTTATTGATAAAATAAAGGTTATGGTTGTTTTAAAAATGAATGCAGTCTTTGAAAAAAGTCTCATATAGAGGTCAAAACCTCGCAACGAAATCAATTAATATGGAACGTTTATAATCAATATGAACGAGACATTTCACATAATCATAATCATACTCCTAGAAACCGTCATCACCATCTTTATGCATCATTATCAATATCTTAATCATACCCAAATTCTAAACATCATTATCATCCTTATAATCGAATACTATCACCAACTAATCATTCCAACGACATGATATATCATTATTATCATAAACGTCATTTATCGTCATCTTATGTATCATCGTTTTACCAATTCGTTCATGATTATAATCATTCATATCGTATTATTATTATTATTTGGTATTGATCCGATTAAGAAGCTCTTTTAAAGAGCCCCTCGACTGCAGGCCACAAGAAGAAAAAAAAAATATATGTAAATCACGGCCCCATTTACCAAAAGCATGAAATATTTAAAGATTGTCAAGTGGTTTATTTGTGTAAAGGTTGTCGGCCAATACCCTTTTAAATTTGTCCCACAAGCAAAACAAATTACTAGACTTTAATACATTGGCTCTTCAAAATATTCAAGTTGACAAACTCCAAAACTGTGTGGTGTCCCGACCCAAATCAGAAATGTAAACAGGAGGAAACGAGTTCGACAGCAGGTCATCAGGTTATGTTCAGTTCTTCATTATCTTATACCTCATCCTTACATCACATCCCATTCAATTCACTTTTACGAATCATCATTTATTAATATCCTAATTCATCTAGTAACAAAAATATATATTGGACGTCCCTTTAATTATTCCTATGGTCGGCCATCTAATTCCATCGTGATGTAATATTATACCTAATCAAGTGGGGTTTATATATTTATAAATTGATTGGCTATAAAGGAAAAAAATATCGCAGGTGGCAACCTCCAAATTCCCAAAACAGTTTAGTTAACCAAAAAAAATAGAAGTAGCGACAGAATTAAAGCATGCAGCTGTGATACGTTATTTGATATTTCATGGTGTTCAAACAAACGGGAAGCAGTAGAAAGAAAGAAAAAGAAAGCAGAAGTTTAATCGAATAAAGATGGTTTATCGAGCAAGAAGAAAAAATATAGTGATCGAAAAGAGTTTGTTTTTAGATTATGAAGACGGCGTGTGGTGGTTGCATTCGTTAACATCAGGGAAAGAAAAAAAAATAATAATGATAATCTATTAGATGAAGGTGTTGGTGTTTGGGGAATACTCGAATGTTGCAACAACACCTAACTTCGATTCAAAGGTAAATGTGTTGGGTTTTAATTGATAATAGTGATGGATGAATAGAATGATTGATTTTATGATGAGTTGTATATGATCATGTATACATGTATATTTAAATATAACAAATAGGTGGTGGATGGTTTACCATGGTGATTTACGTTGGTGGTGGCTCAACAAGATGATGGCGGTTGAAGGTTGCTCAAAATGGTTTTTGTGATTCGAGAAGAAAACAGGATTAAGAGGGAGAGACGGAAGATAGTAGTAATGATGGCGTTTGTGGAGTTTGATCAATGAAGATGGCTCATGGTGGTTTTCGACTGCATCAAGGAAATGGCAACAACAATAACTAGCAGTCAAATTGATGATGATTTTTGGTGGGTTAATGAAGGTGTTTGAATTTCTATGTTTTCCTTCGAATTATGTTATCAAAAGATTATATTGAAGTTTTTAGATACGATCACAGCTATCATGACTCAATTAACAGTTGTTTACTAGTTTGATTGGTACGACCCAGAGAAATCAATCAGAAGACAATAAAATAAAAACAAACGATCCTAACAGATTTTGTATGTTAATAAGACTAATTGGAATGATTCGTACCAGGTTGTAGTTAAAAAAAATAATTTACAAAACAGTTTGATATAGATGGGTAACTGAATACGTAGATTTCTGTATGTATGTGTATATAATCGAAATTTTATGTATATACGTATATAGTTGTATGTATTTATATGTATAACAGTATTTTGTACATGTATATGTATTTGATTATGATTTGTATATACATACATATATTAATAATAATATTAATACTAATAATAATCATATAAATAATAATAATAAAATTTATAATATTGGTAATAATAGTAATAATCCAAAAATAATAATAATAATAATAATAATAATAATAATAATAATAATAATAATAATAATAATAATAATAATAATAATAATAATAATAATAATAATAGGATAATATCTGTAATTAAACTTTTAGTTATATTTAATATATTAATATTACAATTTATCAATTGTGTAATCTTTAAGATTTATTGAATATTTAATATTTATATGTTTTACATATATTACAATATAATTGTTAATAGCAATCATATATATCATAATAATATCATGTATATATATGTATATATCAATACTTAATTTGTTTATTATTTTGTATGTTTAATCCCAATTGATTAAAGTTATTTTATTAACTAAAAATATCATATATACACTTTTATCTTTATAAATAGTTATTTATATACTTACCTACACACAATTTTTCGTGAAATACGGAAATAGTCAAAGGTTCACTGAATCCATATAAATAGTTCAAAGGTCAAATGTATGTATGAACACAGTTCAAAGTTTTTGAGACTTCAACATTACAGACTTTGCTTATCGTGTCAGAAACATATAAAGATTAAGTTTAAATTTGGTCAGAAATTTCTGGGTCGTCTTAGTACCTACCCGTTAAAGAAATTTTGTCCCAAAATTTGAGTGGGGTCGTCATGGTTAACAATAAAAATGTTTTCATGACGCATTCGAGATGAAAATGGGAGTTTTATCATCCTTGAGTAATATGGAATAAACAATTCGATTATGTGAAGCGTACAAGTGAAGCTATCACCAAAGAGTGAAATGAGATTGACAAATTTCATCATAACTTTTGACTAATCATGGTTGAATTCCGGAATTCAAGGGATGTACAGAAATTTTTCGTGATCTGATTAAAATTTGATTCTTCGGTGATTAAAGAAATTATGATCTCTTTTATTAAATACGGTAATCTATTTTGATTGCTCTGTCGGATATTTCACTATAAATCCACCCTCTTCATTTCCTTTATATTTTAGAATTTCATGCTTTTGTTTTCTCTTCCCGACTTTAAGTCAAGCGAATAATGGTCCAGAATTCGTATGTATGAAGTTTCGAATGAACATGACTAATATTCTAAGAGAGAGATTGTAATAGCACGATCTTGATTGGTTAAGTTACCAAAATTCAAGAGAAAAGATAGAACTATGAAGAAAATATGTTCTTAATATGTTTATATATTAGATAGAATGTAAGAGTCATGTAACATGGCACATGATGACTGTATGATATGTGAATCATCACGTTCCATTAGAAGCTCAACATGACTTAATGTAATATAATCACGTTGATCAAGTGTCATTATATTATACTAACTCATGCTTCAGTTCCCAATACTACTTCAATAACATCCATATTTTAAATTCGAATCTTTTAGAATTTAGAAACTGAAACAGTTTCCTTTCTGATGTATCACTGATATTGTGGAGAGATAAATGATTTCAGATAAGAATAGTTATGAAAATATCTTCAGAAATATCGAAGATATTTATGATAATATTTTGGAATTCCTAAGATCGAAGGTTACTGAAGAAAATTCTTCCGCAAGGATTTAGAATAATTAAAAAGCAAGATATTCGCTAGAGATTTCGTCAGGTACTGAATCGTAGACTGGGTGCTTTTTGAAATTTCAGAATGGAAGATCATAATTCTAAGAGATAAATGTTATATGTATACATATAACTGTTGATGTAAACATGCTGCGAGATTTCAAAATACTGATTGCTAGTTCTCGGTAATTGGTATGGCAATTCTCGTTATAAGATGCGGATAGGGTTTTGATAAATACAATGATTTTTTTTTTCAGGAAGTCAATGATCAACGAAGTTGTTGGTAAGTTTACTACTAAAGTGGTGAGATATAAACGGTTCTCCGGTAATGATGATGAAGGCAAACTTATATATCAAGGTTATAATAAGGCTATTTCGAACGAAAAATTGAATTTGACTTGCTGAAGCTGTGACATAATTTGCTACTTTGGAGAAGGGATTGCAAAGTTATTTTCGGTAATAACAACGCTCAATGAGCTAGTACAGATACGTGTTAAACATTTACTCAGGTTCCGAGAGTTTTCAGGTGCATAACTATATGCATCAATCTTTTCTTCCGTGGATGAAGTACGGTTGGTTTATCCTCTCGATTGAGGTGTTTTCAAGAATCATAAAAGGTTTGAACGCAGATTGTAATCATCGAGATACAAATGAGGTTTAAGAGGAAATCAAGTG
Source organism: Rutidosis leptorrhynchoides (assembly GCF_046630445.1). Taxonomy (NCBI): domain Eukaryota; kingdom Viridiplantae; phylum Streptophyta; class Magnoliopsida; order Asterales; family Asteraceae; genus Rutidosis; species Rutidosis leptorrhynchoides. Next base: position 128,551,327 of record NC_092335.1, read on the forward strand.
GCAAACTTAAAGAATTGTTTAGTTTCATATGTTTTAATCAATATTTTAATTCATTTTAATTGTCCAATCTTGGTAGTCCACAGTTAGCAGTCCACAGTTACTAACTCAATAATTCATAAATAGTTTATAATATTCGAATTAATTAATACGTATCGTGACCCGTGTACATGTCTCAGACTCGATCACAACTCAAAGTATATATATTATTGTAGAATCAACCTCAACCCTGTATAGCTAACTCAAGCATTACTGCATATAGAGTGTCTATGGTTATTCCAAATAATATATATAGATGCGTCGATATGATATGTCAAAACCTTGTATACGTGTCCCGATATTTAAAGTGCATAAAATAAATAACAGAAATTAAATGACGATAAATAAAATTGCGAGAATATGAATTGCGATAATTAAATTGCGATAATAAAATGTAATCAGTTAGCTAGGAACAGTTAGCTAGGAACAGTTAGCATGGATTCTTAACAAAAATTTTCACATAGTTAATTTATTTGTTTCTAACAAATTTTATTTTGTTCAATGTTTCCTTCATTATGCCACTTGTTGGATTCTGATAGGTCAAAATTCAAATATGAAATTGAATGAAAATGGTTATTCTGCGGTGAACGGATACATATATCTGTGGATGTAAATAGGATAGTAAATGACTGTTGATTCAGATTGGAAGAATGTACAGTGTAACTTATTAATGTAAAATCTAAATATTCTTCGGGTATTACCTACCCGTTAAAATATTTTCACCATTAACAGTTTGTACAAAAGAATTTTTAACTACAATCTTTATGAAAACATATATACATATATATTTTCTTCAGATGTAATCATGGATTTAATGAGTTAATATGATATTAAACTCATCTGATTTACAGATAGAACTAGTGTACATAATCTCTAAAACATTAGAGATTACATAATCGCCATGAAGGACGAAGATAATTGATGTAAAACGATACGTAGAATGATGATTATACTCGAGGTACAGAATGAGGTGTTGAGGCATGGATTGTTGATGGTACTGGTGCTGTTACTGATGGTAATGTTGGTGCCGGTGATGTTGCTGAAGCTGGTAAATTTTGCACCATATTCTCCAAATTGATTACTCGAGCGCGAAGTTCGTTGACTTCTTCTATTATTCCGGAATGATTTGTCGGTCAGAACGAGTGGATGAATAAGGTTTAGAATTGTTGATAGAATATAATCGTGTCGAGCTACTCTAGAAATGAAGCTAAAAATGGTGTTTCGAATAGGTTCACTGGTAAGTGCTTCAGGTTCATCGCCAAGAGGTGAATTCGGTTGGTGGAAGGGATCGCCTTCTTCACGTCTCCATTGACTAAGTCGACTACGAACCCATCAGATGAATTGGGGATGGTTGATTGGTTGATTCATTCTAGTGACACTGCTTTCGGAGTTTAGGTGAACATCCATGTCGGAATAGCTGTCGAAATCCGAGGGACTTGAACTAGTGGCGAGTTCCATTTCGTACGATTGAGTAAAGGGTTTTTCAATATAAAATGATTTTCGGATATCGGATAATATTCTAATTACATAGAATACCAATACATAGTACAAAAGATCCCGTAGATTACGGAGGGAATTACGGGAATGTGTCAGATAAAGTCTACAGTAACAGATACGCTAAGATATGGATTAGCAGATACGCTACTATTAATGCAATCAATGCAGTAAGATGTGTCCAGACTAAGAATGATAAGCAGGTAATTTTCTAAGGATGATATGCAGATGATTTTCGACTAGAAATGATAAGCAAAACTTTTGACATGCAGACACGGTCGAAGTCCAGACTCATTAATGCATCCTAACAACTACTAGTTAGACACACTAATGCAAAACCTGGTTCGCTAAGACCACCGCTCTGATACCAACTTTAATGACCCGTCCTAATCCATCTGGACGAATACATTACATTTGGTTACATCGCGAGGTACTTAACCTCTATATGATATATTTTACAAACATTGCATTCGTTTTTGAAAAGACAATCTTTCATTACATCAAAAGTTGACGGCATGCATACCATTTCATAATATAACCAACTATAATTGACTTAATAATAATCTTGATGAACTCAACAACTCGAATGCAACGTATTTTGAAATATGTCATGAATGACTCCAAGTAATATCTCTAATATGAGCAAATGCACAGCGGAAGGTTTCTTTCATACCTGAGAATAAACATGTTTTCAAGTGTCAACCAAAAGGTTGGTGAGTTCATTAGTTTATCATAAACATTCATTTCCATCATTTTAATAGACCACAAGATTTCATTTTTTCATAAACATCATTCTCATATCAGGCATTTCGCAAACTGCATAGAGATAAAAATATTCATATGGATTGAGCACCTGATAATCGACATTAACAAGATGCATATAGAATATCTCCATCATTCAGGGATACCCATCGGACATGATAAATTTTGAAGTACTAAAGCATTCCAAATTCCAGAATGGGGCTTGTTGGGCCCAATAGATCTATCTTTAGGATTCGCGTCAATTAGGGGTGCACTAATTCTCAAAATTAGTGATGTTCCCTAATTCTTAGATTACCAGGCTAAAAGGGGCATATTCGGCTTCGATCCATTCAACCATATAATGTAGTTTCAATTACTTGTGTCTATTTCGTAAAACTGTTATAAAAGCAGCGCATGTATTCTCAGTTCCAAAAATATATATTGTAAAAGCATTTAAAAAGGGAGCAAATGAAACTCACCATACTGTATTTTGTAGTAAAAATACATATGACGACATTGAACAATGCAGGGTTGGCCTCGGATTCACGAACCTATATCATTTATATATATTAACACATAATAACAATTAACAAGTTTATATTAATATTATTAATATACTTCTTATATTCATAATTTATATGTTATTTTGGTAAATAAATTAATAGTTAATATTTATATATAACAGATTCATATTACAGTATTTTAACTAGGATATAATATATGTTGTTATATATAAATGCTAAAAATGTATTAGAATTAATATTTATATATATGATTTAACTTTAAATTATATTTATATATTATTTGTAACATAATTATAATAACATTTTATTATAACAAAATAGTACCTAATATAGATGTAAAAAATATATTTTTATATAAATGTCTTTTAGTTTGTAAAGATTATAATAATTATGATAATAATGTTAATAATAATACCAATATTTATTTTAATGACAATAATAATAATAATAATTATAATAATAATAATAATAATAATAATAATAATAATAATAATAATAATAATAATAATAATAATAATAATAATAATAATAATAATAATAATAATAATAATAATAATAATGGTAATAGTAGTACTACCTCAAAGGAGTAGCCCTTAAAAATAATGTTCAAGTCCGGGTTTGAACCCGCGACGTCCCGCTAACCCGATAACAACCTTAACCATTCTGCCCATTCATTTCTGTTTTAATTTCCAGCTCAATTCTATTTAACCATTTTTGTCACTATCATACCATCATCATAATCATATTATCATACACATCGAATCATAACCGTGACCATGTCATCCTCATTCATCCTAAACATCATTATCATCGTGTATATCATATCCTAACATCATATTCATCATTTGTTGACATAACCCAATTTCATCATCATCTCCCATATCTTCATCCCATAGCCATATTATCATGATCATCATTATAAATATAATCATAATCATAATCCTATAAACCGTCATCACCATCTTTATGCATCATTATCAATATCTTAATCATACCCAAATTCTAAACATCATTATCATCCTTATAATCGAATACTATCACCAACTAATCATTCCAACGACATGATATATCATTATTATCATAAACGTCATTTATCGTCATCTTATGTATCATCGTTTTACCAATTCGTTCATGATTATAATCATTCATATCGTATTATTATTATTATTTGGTATTGATCCGATTAAGAAGCTCTTTTAAAGAGCCCCTCGACTGCAGGCCACAAGAAGAAAAAAAATATATATGTAAATCACGGCCCCATTTACCAAAAGCATGAAATATTTAAAGATTGTCAAGTGGTTTATTTGTGTAAAGGTTGTCGGCCAATACCCTTTTAAATTCGTCCCACAAGCAAAACAAATTACTAGACTTTAATACATTGGCTCTTCAAAATATTCAAGTTGATAAACTCCAAAACTGTGTGGAGTCCCGACCCAAATCAGAAACGTAAACAGGAAGAAACGAGTTCGACAGCAGGTCATCAGGTTGTGTAATATTATACCTAATCAAGTGGGGTTTATATATTTATAAATTGATTGGCTATAAAGGAAAAAAAATATCGCAAGTGGCAACCTCCAAATTCCCAAAACAGTTTAGTTAACCAAAAACAAATAGAAGTAGCGACAGAATTAAAGCATGCAGCTGCGATACGTTGTTTGATATTTCATGGTGTTCAAACAAATGGGAAGCAGTGGAAAGAAAGAAACCGAAAGCGGAAGTTTAATCGAATAAAGATGGTTTATCGAGCAAGAAGAAAAAATATAGTGATCGAAAAGAGTTTGTTTTTAGATTATGAAGACGGCGTGTGGTGGTTGCATTCGTTAGCATCAGGGAAAAGAAACAAAAATAATAATGATAATCGATTAGATGAAGGTGTTGGTGTTTGGGGAATACTCGAATGTTACAACAACACCTAACTTCGATTCAAAGGTAAATGTGTTGTGTTTTAATTGACAATAGTGATGGATGAATAGAATGATTGATTTTATGATGAGTTGTATATGATCATGTATACATGTATATTTAAATATAACAAATAGGTGGTGGATGGTTTACCATGGTGATTTACGTTGGTGGTGGCTCAACAAGATGATGGCGGTTGAAGGTTGCTCAAAGTGGTTTTTGTGATTTAAGAAGAAAACAAGATTAAGAGGGAGATACGGAAGATAGTAGTAATGATGGAGTTTGTGGGGTTTGATCAATGAAGATGGCTCATGGTGGTTTTCGACTGCATCAAGGAAATGGCAACAACAACAACTAGCAGTCAAATTGATGATGATTTTTGGTGGGTTAATGAAGGTGTTTGAATTTCTATGTTTTTCCTTCGAATTATGTTATCAAAAAATTATATTGAAGTTATTAGATACAATCACAGCTGTCATGACTCAATTAACAGTTGTTTACTAGTTTGATTGGTACGACCCAGAGAAATCAATCAGAAGACAATAAAATAAAATAAAAACGACCCTAACAGATTTTGTATGTTAATATGACTAATTGGAATGATTCGTACCAAGTTGTAGTTAAAAAAAATAATTTACAAAACAGTTTGATATAGATGGGAAACTGAATACGTAGATTTCTGTATGTATGTGTATATAATCGAAATTTTATGTATATATGTATATAGCTGTATGTATTTATATGTATAACTGTATTTTGTAGAGGTATATGTATATGATTATTATTTGTATATATATACATATATTAATAATAATATTAATACTAATAATAATCATATAAATAATAAAAAATAAAATTTATAATATTGGTAATAATATTAATAATCCAAAAATAATAATAATAATAATAATAATAATAATAATAATAATAATAATAATAATAATAATAATAATAATAATAATAATAATAATAATAATAATAATAATAATAATAATAATAATAATAATAATAATAATAATAATAATAGGATAATATCTGTAATTAAACTTTTAATTAGATTTAATATATTAATATTACAATTTATCAATTGTGTAATCTTTAACATTTGTTGAATATTTAATATTTATATGTTTTACATATATTACAATATAATTGTTAATAGCAATCATATATATCATAATAATATCATGTATATATATTTATATATATCAATACTTAATTTGTTTATTATTTTGTATGTTTAATCCCAATTGATTAAAGTTTATTTTATTAACTAAAAATATCATATATACACTTTTATCTTTATATATAGTTATTTATATACTTACCTACACACAATGGTTCGTGAATCGTCGGAAATAGTCAAAGGTTCACTGAATCCATATAAATTGTTCAAAGATCAAATGTATGTATGAACACAGTTTAAAGTTTTTGAGACTTCAACATTACAGACTTTGCTTATCGTGTCAGAAACATATAAAGATTAAGTTTAAATTTGGTCGAAAATTTCTGGGTCATCACAGTAATAAACTTGTTATCCGTTTAACATCGTTTTTTTGGGAAAATATTAATTAAATTTTTTAAATTGAAATAGATTCAATGATCTATTGAGTTATAATTGATTCCGACCAATCCACATTTAATTGACAAGATCCTATGACCTATTTGAACTTTCAAACTGCCCTAAGCCTAAACCAATAACATTTACTCCAATTATATTGTAAATATACGACACAAGCACCAACAAATCGTGTAAACAGTTGAACCATTCATACACTAATCCTCGTAGAGCTGCAACCGAAAAATTCGTTAGAAAGACTTCTCCGGCTTGTAATTGAATGACAAAAACGTATGAAAATCTAATGAGTCCGGAAGACATCCTTTGAAAATCGTTATAAACCCCCGGAAACTTTGTATCTTAATTCTACGGAACACTTGCACACAATTCTATGGCAAACACCTAGATTAGAAGACAAATTTTATTAGGGTAATATGTTCTCCATAAAGAATAAGATCCAAAACAATATATTATATATAGATATTAAAGTATGAGAACTAGCAAATTACGAGCTTGTTCCGATACAATATGAATTGTGTAATGGTCTAACATGGCTCGAATGACTATTTATGCTAGCAATTTGAAATAACAAAAAATAAATGCATTCATTACAATCCGTGTCATCATTGAAGGTGTGAATACTTAAATACACAATATAAATATGGCATACGTTAATCTGATACATTTCAAAGCACATAGACCATATATTTGTATGCAATCTTTGTTGGAAGCTTCGACGAGCCCAACACACCACTATAGAGGACCTAGACTATACTAGACTCACTACACCAACACTTTGACGTTGGTTAGCCTTTAATTTTATAAATCCTTAGTGCACAATGTACTTAGGCGACAGTGTCGACCATATATCTTTAGGCGGTATAACCGACCATGTATTACTTAGGCGGCAGAGCCGACCATATAATAAGAACAACAAAAGTGCACTAAGAACTTAAATACAAACTAAGGCTTGATCGGGAAACTTAACAAAAAATACTTATATTAAATTACAATTACAATATTACTTACAAGCTTTCTCTTCTCTACTTTCGCTAACTCACACTCTTCTTCTCTTCTTCACAACTCACTTCTTATTTCACTCTCACAACTTCACACCTTACACAAATGAACCCACCACCTATATTTATACTACTCCATGGAAGTTTCTAGAAACTAGATATTTCCATGGATATATAAATATCTAGATATTTTTATACATATAAATATCTAGATATTTCTTACACATATAAATATCTAGATTTTTCTATACATTTTAATATCTAGATATTTTTCATATACATATTAATATCTAGATATTTTACCCATATACATTTACTAATTCCATATTATTCTAAATTTGCATTGTATTTTAACAATCTTTGACCATGATCATAACTACTTAAGGAAGTTACAAAGAATCTGTAGTAACCCAATTGTTAACTACAAGCAAGATGCCACAAAAGCGATTATAAGTCAAAAGTATAAAGTAACTTGTTATATAATGTAAGGACCGCACATGATTCAACTATCGTTCATTTATTACTGAAAACCCGGCCCACTTGGCCTTTATCACATAGTGATTTGGTGCGGACCCAATCAATGTCTTAAGATCCTCATCGGATGATTGAAAATTTTAACACCGGTTATCCATGTAGGCGGTAGCCAGCCTTATGGACGGATCGGCTGCATGCATTGCGGATATATATTAGAAAAAACGTGTTTATTAAAATTGACAATATGGTGTATCAAATCCATAGGGCAGTATACTATTAGGCCCAAACACTTCTAAAATAACAGTAATGTTGTGTTTGACTACAGTTAAATGGGATGATTATGATATATTCAATAGTAAAAATTAATTGAAAATGCATTGAACTTTCATCAAATTCCTATTGTATGTATTCAACTTTAAAAACTCCTATTGTATGCATTCAACTATTTAAATTGTTCTATCGTACGCATCACGTAACTTGTACATCAGGTATCTGGTTAATGTTGGGAATTATGATCTGATGAGTCAAAAAGTATTTTGCAGATTCTAGAGTCTGGAGATGTAGAGTCTGAAGTTGCAGACTCTGGTGTTTACTGAAGTCAACGGTTTTAGATTTCTTGATGGCTAAGCTAATGAATATTCTGGAGATATGTTTAACTTTTAAGAAGATTTGTTTTGATTTGGGTTTATCTCCAGAAGATTGACTTTAAAGTTATTAGCGTATAAGTTTGGTTTTTAAGTTTATCTTTACCTTATTTGTAGCAAAGTAGTTTTGGAAACCAAATCTCCAGATTTGGTTTTGATCTGTATAAATAGGGACGTGTGCTTTTCATTCGATATATCTTTTGGCACGATCAATATTATCAAACATATATTTCATATCGTGTTCTCTCAATTCTTGTACTTATAATTCTTATTTATTGTTCAATTGAGAGTCTGGTGTTCATAGATCAAATACTGTGAACTTATAACTGGTATCAGAACGGGAAAGGTGTAAATCCTATCTCGATGATCTTTAAAACGATCCATATTTTTTAATCAAAAGGTCTATCAGTATTATTACTACCCCAGATATGGCTATAATTGAAAAGGCTGGTGGTTCTAGCAAGTTTCAGGAAGATCTGAAAGCTGTTGAGAAGATGGATAAGGACACTACTTGCAATAAAGCTTCTGCCTATAAGGTACAAAACTTTGTGAACTATCTTGATAATGAAAAAGTGAGAATATTTCAGTACTTGCTGCTTGACTTTGAATGGTGTTTAAAAGACATTGATAGGTTAAGAACACAAATTTTTGATCTTAAAAATATCATCAAAGACAAAGATGCTGAAATTAAAGACTTAAAAAAATGTGAGGTTGAACTTGACACCTATAAAATGGCATACACAGAAGAAACTAAAAGATTAAATACTGAATTAGGAAGATCAATGAAAAGGTCAAAACACTATGAATCAATTTGTAAATCTTGGTATGTATCTACCAAAAAGAATTCTGATGCTATTGCCAAACAAATTCCAAATGATGTCAAAGCTATACTAGGTGAAAACTACATATTAAATAATAATGTGGAAGTTGATCCAAGTGTATTCAAACCTGACATTCTACCAAACACATTCGTAAAATTTGATGGTGACAAAAAGATTTTAACCAATGCTTTTGTAAGGTCATTAGATCCAATTGAACCTTCTGAGACTATAATACTTGAAAATAAAAATCCATTAGAGTCTGAACTTTTGAAACCTTCAGACTCTAGCATTTTAGTCTCTCAAGATAATAGTATATGTTCTGACCTAGAGTCTGACACCCAAGGGTCAAGTAGCAATAACAACTCTGAATCATCCTCTGAAACTGACACTTGTCCAGAACCAAAAGTGTTAACTAAAAGAAGGTTAAAGTCAAAACAAGCTAAGACAATTCAAAAACTCAAAAATGAAATTTCTAAGCTCAATGAAAAAATCAAGAGCCAAGAAAAACCTTCAGTTAAAAGAACATCTTGTTTTCCTAAGGAAATTAAGAAGATATGGAAACCCAAAGTTTGTGAAAATAAAAGTGTCTTACAATCTGTTAAGGACAAGTTGATTTGGATTGGAAACAAGGCTTTTGTTTGAAGAGTGAAGAGCACTCCAACTGAACCCACTGAAAAGTGGGTTCCCCTTAAAAACTAATCATTTTCTTTTGTTTTGTGTCTTGTGTAACAGGGTAACATGTGGTATTTGGATAGTGGTTGCTCAAGACACATGACTGGATGCAAAGAGCATCTTGTAGGGTTTGTTGAAGAAAAAGGTCCTTCTGTAAGATATGGTGATAATTCAGTTGCAAAGACTATTGGTTATGGTACTGTTATGGCTGGAAGTATTTCATTTAAGAAAGTTGCTTTAGTTGAAGGGTTAAAGCATAATCTACTGAGTGTAAGCCAAATTGCTGATGAAGATTGTGAAATCGGAATAAGAAAGAAAGCTAGTATTATTTATAATCCTAAAGGAAGACCAACACTTGTAGCCTGGAGATTTCAAAATGTGTATATGCTGGATTTAGATTCTGTTGATGCTGGAATAGAAACATGTCTGTACTCTCAGACTGTCCCCGAACTTAATTGGCTGTGGCATAAAAGGCTTTATCATCTCAATTTTAAAAACATTAATGAGCTTTCTAAAAAGAAGCTTGTAAGAGGTCTGCCTCAACAGCCTTTTAAGAAAGATAAACCTTGTTCTGCTTGTATTATGGGTAAACAGACCAAAACAAAGTTTTCCTCAAAAACCCTGGCTACTATCAGTGATCCACTTCACATGCTTCACATGGATCTATTTGGTCCAATGAACACTAGTAGTTTGGGTGGGAAAAGATATACTCTAGTGATTGTTGATGAGTATTCTAGATTTACATGGGTTATTTTCTTAACTGCAGAAAGTGATGCTCCTGAAGAAATCATCAATTTAATCAAGAGAGAGCAGGTTTAAAAAGGTGTTCTTGTTAAACAGTTGAGAAGTGATCATGGTACTGAGTTCAAAAATGTTACATTAATTGACTTTTGTGAAGAGTCTGGAATTGGTCAAAATTTCTCTGCTGTTAGAACTCCACAACAAAATGGAGTTGCTGAAAGAAGAAATAGAACCCTTATTGAAGCAGCCAGAACCATGTTATGTCAATCAAATGTTGCTCTAAGGTTCTGGGCAGAGGCAGTTAATACAGCATGTTATACTCAAAATAGGTCCTTGATTGTGAAGAAACATGGCAAAACTCTCTATGAGTTATACCATAAAAAGGTGCCTACTATTCATTACTTTCATGTATTTGGGTGTAAATGCTATATTTTAAATCAAAGAGATCAGCTTGAAAAGATGAGGCCAAAATCTGATGAAGGTATGTTCATGGGATATTCTTCTGTATCTAAAGCTTATAGAGTATATAATCAGAGGAGAATGAAGATTGAAGAATCCATTACTGTTTCTTTTGATGAAAGTTCTATAGAAATGGATCAGTCATCCAGCACTGAGCAATCTGCACTTGGTGAATTGTCAAATTTAATTTCTGGAAACAGTGTTCAGACTCAGGATTCAGAGTCTGAGTCAGATGAACCTAATTTGTCTGGATTGAAAAATGATTCTGCAGATAATTCTCATACAGAAGAAGTTTCACAAGAAGATGAGTCTGTTGTTATTCAAGAGGGTGATCAGTCATCAAATACCACCTTGGATCCTGCTGTTCCTACTAGAAAATCATCTAGAAATATAGTTCCTCCAAAGCATCTTGAGGATTATGTTGTGGATCCTACTGGTTTGCCTAAACCTAGCTCTTCTTCTCAGACACCTGTGTCTGACTTTGCTATTGCAAACTACTGCTTCTTTTCTTATTTTCTTTCACTAATTGAGCCCAAAGATGTATATGAAGCATTGGCTGACAATGATTGGGTTGAGACTATGACTAAAGAGTTGACAGAATTTGAAAGGAATGATGTATGGGAGTTGGTTCCAAAACCTGATGGAAAAACTGCAATTGGCACTAAATGGGTTTACAGAAACAAGGATGATAAAGATGGTATTGTGATTAGAAATAAAGCAAGGTTAGTGGCTCAAGGGTATAGAAAAGAAGAAGGAATAGATTATGATGAGACTTTTGCTCCTGTTGCTAGAATTAAAGCTATTAGATTGTTTCTGGCATATGCTGCACACAAAGATTTCAAGGTGTTTCAAATGGATGTGAAGAGTGCTTTTCTGAATGGTAAATCGCAAGAAGAGGTGTATGTGAAACAACCTCCTGGTTTTGTAAGTTAGAAATTTCCTAAGCATGTTTACAGATTGAAGAAAGCATTGTATGGTCTGAAGCAAGCTCCCAGAGCCTGGTATGATACCTTGTCAACATTTCTTCTAGAAAAGAATTTTTCCAGAGGAGCCATTAACAAGACTTTATTTATCAAAAAGGACAAAGGTGATGTGTTACTTGTTCAAATTTATGTTGATGACATTATTTTTGGGTCTACTATTCCACACTTAAGAAAATGGTTTTCTGACATTATGTCTGAAGAGTATAGAATGAGCAATTTATGTACTTTAAACTATTTTCTTGGGTTGCAAATTAAACAGAGTTCTGAAGGCATTTTTATTAACCAAAGTAACTACATTTCTGACATGTTAACTAAATTTGGTTTTAAAAATTGTTCTACTTTGAGAACTCCAATGAGTGTTTCTGAAAAGCTTGATAAAGATGAATATGGAAAACTCACTTGTCAATCAACCTATAGAGGTATGATTGGATCTTTGCTATACTTAACTGCTAGTAGACCTGATATAATGTTTGCTACATGTCTTTGTGCACGTTACCAATCAGATCCTAGGGAGTCTTATTATAAAGCTGTGAAAAGAATTTTTAGGTACTTAAAAGGTACCCCTAACCTGGGTCTTTGGTACTCTAAAGACTCAGGGTTTGATCTAATTGGTTACACAGATGCAGACTATGCAGGTTGCAAATTAGATAGAAAAAGCACTTCTGGTGGATGTCAATTGCTAGGTGGAAAATTGGTCAGCTGGTCTAGTAAAAAGCAGAATTTTGTGGCCACTTCCATAGCAGAAGCTAAATATGTTACTGCAGGAAGTTGTTGTGCTCAGTTACTTTGGATGCAACATCAACTTTTGGATTTTGGGTTATCATTGACCAAAACTCCAATAATGTGTGATAATAAAAGTGTAATTGCTATTACTGAGAATCCAGTGTTTCACTCCAGAACCAAGCATATTGAAATCAGGCATCATTTTATAAGGGATTGTGTTGAGAAGGGCAAAGTGTTTTTAAAGCATATTGGTACTAAAGATCAATTGGCAGATATTTTCACTAAAGCACTTCCTGAAGAAAGACATTTTTATCTTCTTGGGCAACTTGAAATGTTAAATCCATCAACTGAAATGTTGTCCAGTGATGATACTCTCTAAACTATTGTTGTAAAAAAAAAAATTTATTAGAGTATGGATTACGTCATATTCAGAGTCTGGGTGACATCATGTTATTCAGAGTCTGGAAAGATTTACTCTACTGGTGTAAGTTTGTGAAATATTTGTTTCCTTATTTGGTTTTTACTTACGTTTGTCTAAAGTGAAAAGGGTTATTTTTAAAGGGGGTAAAAGGTAACTTCTTTTGGGGGTTAAAAGTAACTTTTTAAAATTGTGTCAGGAGTATTTAATCCCTCCTATTCTTCAAATCAATATCAAATTATAAAACCCTAATCCCTCTTTTCGATCATCATCTTCAAAAATTCCCTCGATCTTCAAAATTCTCTATTTCTTAAAGCTAAATGGCAAGATCAAAGTTCATTCCATTCGTTCTTGTACCCACTGCTAACATGGTTCGAGCTACAGAAATCAAAGGAAACAAGGATGTGATGGTTTCGGCTAACAACAGAGTTGCATGTGATTCTATTCCTGAAAACTTTGCTAACGAAGGTTATGAAGAGTTGGTTCAGTTCATGCGAAATCATCCTCTGCAGGATGCTTTCTTTAAAACAACGACTATGTTTCCAGAGTTTTTAGGTGAATTCTGGTATACTTGTGTTGGAAACAGGGAAGCTCGAACAATCACTGGCACTTATCGCAATGGTAACAATACTTTAATTCTTACTAAAAATCATTTAAGATTGGCTTTGAATCTTCCTATGCGAGATGATTTTGTTAGAATCGTATCAAGGTCTGCTGTGAGGTCTTGTTTTACTTTGGTTGGTCAACCTTTGACTGACTCATCTGTTAAGATAAATATGTTTTCACCCAGGTGGATGTTTGTGTTGTCTAATGTACTTACAAGCTTGAGTTTTAAGTGTGGGAGCTTGACTGAGATTAATGATTTTGAGGCTTATTTGTTTCATGCTATAGTAACAGGAAGAAATATTGATTTTGCTCGTTTGTACTTTAATGAATTGTTGGTTCTTACTGAAAAGACTCCTAGGGATCATAATGTGCCATTTATCAGGATTTTGAGTCTTATGATTGAACAAGCCATGACTCCAGTTTTATATGATGGGCTTAAGGTGTTTCGTGTGTATGAGTATACAGCTTTTCCAGAGTGTAGTACACGAATGTTTCACAGGCATATTGTCAATGATGAAGAAGTTGCTCTCACACCAGCGATGATGCAATGGGTCAATATTGGCCATGATGACCAACCTATAGTTCCTGAGCAATCAGGATCTGCAGGGGCATCTTCTTCAGGGTCTGAGCAATCAGGGTCTGCAGAAGATCACAACAATGGTCAACCCATAATAGAGTCTGAGCAATCATATTTTACCCCCCCCCCCCAAACTCCACCCCATGATTTTCCACAAATAGAGCAGGCTGAAGGTATGAATGAGGACAACCCACTTCATTCTAACCCACTTTCTCCCACTGCTAATGAACAAAATCTCCATTCATCCAACCTTATGGACTCATCGGTTCATATTGAGAATATCTCCATACTTGAAAACCTAGATGATTCAGCACTCATGGATTCATCAACAATCCATTAGGCAAGGTGCTACTAGTGCTTCTCCATCACCTCTGCTAGAGGTTGGTAAGGGGAGTACTTTGACCCAACCTAAACCTGATAGGATAGTCAACTTGGATACCCATGTTACAGTTGCTGACGAATCCCACTCAGTTAACTTATATGAAGAAGTCCCAATCCTGGACTCAAATAAACAAATCCAACAACCTACTGCAATGACCAAGCCAACTGCTACCCCAGACTCAAGTCTGCCACTACACACTCCAAATATTCCATCCTTACACTTACTTGCATAGGCTGCCAATGTTACACTTATGTCACAAGGTGTAATACAGGCCTCAAACCCTTCTATGTCCAAGGATCGCCCTACTTTTCAACATGAAGGTTGTGAGGACATGCCAACCTTACCCCTAACCATTGGTAACACTTCACAGACTGAGGCACCAGTCATTATGGTTGGCCTGAACCAGGCTTTGACTATTTTGACTAAGAAGTTTGATGCCAAGCTTTTGGGTGTGCAGTCTCAATTTGATAAAATTAATCTCCACTTGAATAATAATTTTGTTTCTAAAAATGAGTTGATGGAGATAAGGAGGATGGTTGGGGATGTACAGGGTGTGGCTGGTACAAGTGGTGCAGGGGGTGTGATAACTATTGCTGACAGATTGACTGCTTTGGAAAAGAAGATGGCAGGTGTTGATGAAATTAAGGAATGTTTTACAGGTTTTGCTTCTGATGTTAAGTCTCTTCAAGAACAACAAACTGAAATTTGGAAGTTTTTGTCTACTCTCCCTTTAGATGATGTCAAAAAGGGGGAGAAAAGGAAAAGATTAGATGGTGATGGCATTGAGGGGGAGCAATCTAAGAGAGCTCAACTTGAGGGGGAGCATCAGGCTGAGGGGGAGAATATTGCTGATAGAGGTGTTGGTGATACTCAAATGGTGATTGGTATTGATACTCAGGTGGTTGTTACTGGTGATACTCAAATAGGTGGTGTTGGTGATATTCATGAGAATACTGTTGTGGTTGCTGCTAGGCAAGGTGATCTAAGGGTCCAGATGAACAAAAGATTTAGGTTCAGAAGATATGAAGGTGATGTTGTCGAGGTTGAGGTTGATAAATCTGAATTTGAAGGTGTCACTCTATTGCTTACCATGACTCATTTGCCAGATAGGAGGTTAAGATTAAGTTGAATCAAATTGTGCATTTGGGTTTTTGTGAGTGGAAGGGCATAGCTGTGTATATCAGAGAATATGCAGGGGATCAAGCTGTTGTTGATGAAGTGTTGAAGAGAGTTTATATGCTGGTACATTTGGTGTTTGAAGAAGGGTTTATAAGTTTCAAGGATTATGAAGTATTTTGTGGGATGTTTGATCTAGAGATGAAGGAGAGAAGAGCTAAGGGACATGTAGAAAGGTATGTTGTTCCTGAACATTTAGAGTTTGTTGATGATAAGTATGTTGAGTATTTGGATGGTTTAATGTTTAAGTCAAATGGAAATCAAATAATGTTGGTTAGGGTTGATCAGTTTGAAGGAGCTAGCATTGAGATGTTGATCAGTTTATTATCCAGATGTGAGACAAAGCAAACTTTTCCTTTTAGGGTACAATTGTTGAATCACTTGTATAGCAAGTTGTCCATGTTGAAGAATATTCATTTTATGAAGAGCAAGTGTAAACTGATTGAAAAGGAGTATGCAAAGTTGAAGAAGTAGGTGAACAGGTTGTTTTGACATCATCAGATAGGGGGAGATTGTTGGGAATTATGATCTGATGAGTCAAAAAGTATTTTGCAGATTCTAGAGTCTGGAGATGTAGAGTCTGAAGTTGCAGACTCTGGTGTTTACTGAAGTCAACGGTTTTAGATTTCTTGATGGCTAAGCTAATGAATATTCTGGAGATATGTTTAACTTTTAAGAAGATTTGTTTTGATTCGGGTTTATCTCCAGAAGATTGACTTTAAAGTTATTAGCGTATAAGTTTGGTTTTTAAGTTTATCTTTTCCTTATTTGTAGCAAAGTAGTTTTGGAAACCAAATCTCCAGATTTGGTTTTGATCTGTATAAATAGGGACGTGTGCTTTTCATTCGATATATCTTTTGGCACGATCAATATTATCAAACATATATTTCATATCGTGTTCTCTCAATTCTTGTACTTATAATTCTTATTTATTGTTCAATTGAGAGTCTGGTGTTCATAGATCAAATACTGTGAACTTATAGTTAATATGTAGAAAAAGTTCATGGTTGGTCCCTTGACTTAATGTTTGTTAAAAAATTTCGTTAAAACTTCACTTTCATCTTTAGATTTCACAAAAAAATAACAAAACCTAATTTCTTCATCTTCTTTGTCAAATCAAGAACAAATATCTTCATATTTCTCCATCAAATCTTATATCCTTACTAATCTTCAAACTCAAAATACAAAACCCATTAAACAAAATAGAAACAAAAATTATAACTAAATATTACAACATCATGGTCATTAAATATATACGTACAAACTATTTTATCATCACCATTAGCAATTTGGGTAAGCCACGTACATTGGCACATGCATATGTAGAAAAGAATCACACTGGATATGTATATAAAGTATATACAGTAAGAGTTTCAGGTGAGTTTCGAATCAAATCAAATTTTTGTAGGTGAGTTTTCTCAAATCTATTCCGTTTATGATAACTATAACTATCATCATTATTAAACTAAATTCAAATTAAAATTGCAAACCAATCAAAAATTAAAAACCCAACCAAAACCAAAATAAAATCAGACATTAAAACTAAAATTAGATCACCTTCTCTAACCACAAATCAAGATTGAAGAAATTGTAACCTTAAAAACCCAAAATTTGTTGAACTGGAGTATCATTCGTCAATCTTGATCCTTAAAAAGCCATTTTCCCGTCAAACTAAAAGGTGGGTTTTTAATATGTTCTAGTTAAATTTTCTTTCAATAATTCGATAATTAACAATCCAAACACACTTACGTTCAATTTTTGAAGAAATAACGTGGCGGTTCAGGTGGGTTAAGTTTAGGTGTCGACGGTTCAGTCACCGCCACCGCCGTCGATGGTTGAGCTATCGTCGTCTCCGACAACAACGTGTTTGTTGGTTATCAACAGATTTCATATTTGCAAATGACATATTCTATTAACCCCAAATTAGGAATGGCAATGGATGTTCCATCCATGGATATACATCCGAACCGATCCATTTATAATGGATGTGGATGATCTAAATGGATGATAAATGGATATGGATATGGATGATCTAATTATTTTGTGGATCGGATAGGAATGACAATTTGTCATCCATGGATATATCCATTATGTAGTGACCCGAACTTTTTCATGTTTATATATATATTAAATGAAATTGTTATTTACATGATTAAGTGTTTCCAACATGTTAAGCAATCAAACTTGTTAAGACTTGATTAATTGAAATAGGTTTCATATAGACAATTGACCACCCAAGTTGACCGATGATTCACGAACGTTAAAACTTGTAAAAACTATACGATGACATATATATGGTTATATATATAGTTAACATGATTTTATTATAAGTATGTATCTCATTAGGTATTTTAACAATGAGTTATATACATAAAAATGAGACTATTAATTTAAGAAACTCGAAAACGATATATATAACGATTATCGTTATAACAACGTCTTACTAGGTACATATGAATCATATTAAGATATTGATACACTTGGTTAATTATGTTAAATGATAAGTAAATATATTATTAAGTGTATTAACAATGAAATACATATGTAAAAATAAGACTACTAACTTAATGATTTCGAAACGAGACATATATGTAACGATTATCGTTGTAACGGGATTTAACTGTATATATATCATACTAAGATATATTATATATCATAATATCATGATAATATAACAATTTAACATCTCATTTGTTATAATAAACAATGGGTTAACAACACTCAACAAGATCGTTAACCTAAAGGTTTCAAAACAACATTTACATGTAACGACTAACGATGACTTAACGACTCAGTTAAAATGTATATACATGTAGTGTTTTAATATGTATTCATACACTTTTGAAAGACTTCAAGACACTTATCAAAATACTTCTACTTAACAAAAATGCTTACAATTACATCCTCGTTCAGTTTCATCAACAATTCTACTCGTATGCACCCGTATTCGTACTCGTACAATACACAGCTTTTAGATGTATGTACTATTGGTATATACACTCCAATGATCAGCTCTTAGCAGCCCATGTGAGTCACCTAACACATGTGGGAACCATCATTTGGCAACTAGCATGAAATATCTCATAAAATTACAAAAATATGAGTAATCATTCATGACTTATTTACATGAAAACAAAATTACATATCCTTTATATCTAATCCATACACCAACGACCAAAAACACCTACAAACACTTTCATTCTTCAATTTTCTTCATCTAATTGATCTCTCTCAAGTTCTATCTTCAAGTTCTAAGTGTTCTTCATAAATTCCAAAAGTTCTAGTTTCATAAAATCAAGAATACTTCCAAGATTGCAAGTTTACTTC
The DNA here is from genome assembly GCF_046630445.1 of Rutidosis leptorrhynchoides. NCBI lineage: Eukaryota > Viridiplantae > Streptophyta > Magnoliopsida > Asterales > Asteraceae > Rutidosis > Rutidosis leptorrhynchoides. The sequence goes on from NC_092335.1 coordinate 128,570,604, forward strand.
CAAGTTTTCTAAATCCATTCCAAGTAATCATCCAAGATCAAGAAACCTTTGTTACTTACAGTAGGTTATCTTTCTAATACAAGGTAATAATCATATTCAAACTTTAATTCAATTTCTATAACTATAACAATCTTATTTCGAGTGGAAATCTTACTTGAAATTGTTTTCGTGTCATGATTCGGCTTCAAGAAATTTCAAGCCATCCAAGGATCCTTTGAAGCTAGATCTATTTTTATCATTTCCATTAGGTTTATCCAAGGAACTTGAGGTAGTAATGATGCTCATAACATCATTCGATTCATACATATAAAGCTATCTTATTCGAAGGTTTAAACTTGTAATCACTAGAACATAGTTTAGTTAATTCTAAACTTGTTCGCAAATAAAAGTTAATCCTTCTAACTTGACTTTTAAAATCAACTAAACACATGTTCTATATCTATATGATATGCTAACTTAATTATTTAAAACCTGGAAACACGAAAAACACCGTAAAACCGGATTTACGCCGTCGTAGTAACACTGCGGGCTGTTTTGGGTTAGTTAATTAAAAACTATGATAAACTTTGATTTAAAAGTTGTTATTCTGGAAAATGATTTTTATTATGAACATGAAACTATATCCAAAAATTATGGTTAAACTCAAAGTGGAAGTATGTTTTCTAAAATGGTCATCTAGACGTCGTTCTTTCGACTGAAATGACTACCTTTACAAAAACGACTTGTAACTTATTTTTCCGACTATAAACCTATACTTTTTATGTTTAGATTCATAAAATAGAGTTCAATATGAAACCATAGCAATTTGATTCACTCAAAACGGATTTAAAATGAAGAAGTTATGGGTAAAACAAGATTGGATAATTTTTCTCATTTTAGCTACGTGAAAATTGGTAACAAATCTATTCCAACCATAACTTAATCAACTTGTATTGTATATTATATAATCTTGAGATACCATAGACACGTATACAATGTTTCGACCTATCATGTCGACACATCTATATATATTTCGGAACAACCATAGACACTCTATATGTGAATGTTGGAGTTAGCTATACAGGGTTGAGGTTGATTCCAAAATATATATAGTTTGAGTTGTGATCAATACTGAGATACGTATACACTGGGTCATGGATTGATTCAAGATAATATTTATCAATTTATTTCTGTACATCTAACTGTGGACAACTAGTTGTAGGTTACTAACGAGGACAGCTGACTTAATAAACTTAAAACATCAAAATGTATTAAAAGTATTGTAAATATATTTTGAACATTGATGTTTTGCGAGGTGTATACGAAATAGTTTATATTTTACTAGGAAAAACTATTAAATACGATACAATTTTACACAAGATATTTATTTATTTATAGAATGGATATACTTAAACCTTGCTACAACACTTATAGGCAGTGTACCTAATCGTAAAGTAGTGTAGTTTTTAGTAAGTCCGGTTCGTTCCACAGGGAAATCTTTAAACAAAGCTCAACGCTATATTAGTTTACTTTTATAAAAATACAAATATATATATAAGTAATATTATTATTATAAAAAGGGGGTTTTTACCGTTTAATGACCGGTTTGTCGATTTTAAAACTTTAGTCGCAGTTAAAACCTAATGTAAAATATTAAATAAATAAAAGACTTAAATTAAAGCGTAAAGTAAATAACAATAATGAAATTGCGAATAATAAAAGTGCGATAAAATAAACTTGCGATAATTAAAGAGTACGATAATTAAAAGTGCGATAAAATAAATTAACAATAAAAATGCGATAATTAGAAGTGCAATTAAATATAAAATAAAGGAAATTAAATATGAAATAAAAGAATTATGCTTATTTAAACTTCCGTAATCATGATGTTCGACGTGTTGATTTTAGTTTTATGCCCATGGGTTAATTGTCCTTTGTCCTGGATTATTTAATCTGTCCGTCTGGTTTTTGTCCATAACAGTCCATCAGTCATAAATATAAAGTGCGAGTGTCCTCGTCAAATTATTATTATACCCGAAGTTAAATATTCCAACTAATTGGGGATTCGAATTGTAACAAGGTTTTAATACTTTGTTTAATGAATACACCAGGTTATCGACTGCGTGTAAACCAAGGTTTTACTACTTTGTTAACAATTACACCAATTACCCTTGAATGTAATTTCACCCCTGTTTTAATTATTCTAGTGGCTATTAATCCATTCCCGTATCCGGTTAAATGAACGATTATTCGTACATATAAATACCCCGCCCATCGTGTCCGATTGAGTGTATATGGTAATTTATAGGGACGCCCAATTGTAAATCTTTATATTAACATTAACAAACTTTCATTTAGTTAAACAAATATAAAGCCCATTAATAGCCCATAGTCTAATTTCCACAAGTGTCGTTCTTTTATCCAAACCCCAATTATGGTACAAAGCTCAATTACCCAATTTTAGTAATTAGCCCAACATCATGATTACTTCGTTTTAAATAAGCATAATAATAACTTAGCTACGAGACATTAATGTAAAAAGGTTGAACATAACTTACAATGATTAAAAATAGCGTAGCGTTACACGGACAGAATTTCGACTTACACCCTTACAATATTCGCTAACATACCCTTATTATTAGAATTATAATTAAAATTAAAATATAAATTATAAATATATATATATATTACGTATATATGAGAGAAGGGAGATGGATGGATATATTTTTGGTTCACCAAAGCTCGATTTTATAGGAGATGTGGCCTGACTTTTCATGCCATGCGATCGCATGGACTTTCTTCTTCCTGGCCATGCGATCGCATGGCCAGCTGGGAGAGCTCACATGTTGCTTGTTTCCTTGTGCCGACGTTTTATAAATAATATAATATATTAAATAATTATAAGAATTATTTAAATATTATATTATATTTATGTGCATAGTTGACTTGTAATTTTTAGTCCGTTGCGTCGAGCATTGAGAGTTGACTCCGTTCCCGGTTCCGGATTTTCGAACGTCCTCGCGTACAATTTTATATTTTGTACTTTGCGTTTTGAATCTTGTACTCTTGTAATTTCGAGACGTTTCTTATCAATAATTGGAACCTCTTTGATTGTCTTTTGTACTTTTGAGCTTTTTGGTCGTTTGCGTCTTCAATTCGTCGAATCTGTCTTTTGTCTTCACCTTTTATTATTTAAACGAATATCACTTGTAAATAGAACAATTGCAACTAAAAGCTTGTCTTTCTTGAGGAATAATGCTATGAAATATATGTTCGTTTTTAGCATTATCAAATATTCCCACACTTGAGCGTTGCTTGTCCTCAAGCAATATCGTATTTGAAATACTAGAATCACTTCTTTATTCTTCATACTTTGTACATCAGTGATTTCTATACGGCGGTATAAACAATGGTAGTAACGATATGGTTTACAGTCCCACATGACTATAAAAATTTAGATCCATTAAGGAAATTGGATCTTTATGAAAACATTTGATCTTTTGAAAATTAAATCTAGTTTTTACCCTAGATAAGTTTTCCGGAATAACCCTTTTCCGGTGTTTGCAAAATATTTTTGTGGGTTTGGTGGGTTTCAGATTTGAAAATTTTAGCTCAAAACTTATGGTTTTGTGTCACCCACTTGCTAACCTTGTATTTGGAAAGCAACACGTCCAGTTTACTTGTCCCGTATATTACCTTTCGGTAAACTACCGTCCGGTTGTAAAGGAAAGCGTTGAACAAGCAACTGTTAAGGCAATGTCCCCTGACATGCTTTTAATTATGGTCTATAACGTGTCGGACGCAATTACTATCCTTTGTAGGAGCAATAGTAAAGCTCACCCTTATAATTTTTCGGTCTGGCACAAGGTCCTGTCTTTGACCATGCTATGCAACCACCGTTCTTACGGTTGACACCCGATTTAGTTCAGGTGACCTAATGAATTCTAGGTGAATTCCTAGGATTTTACGTTCAATGGTAATGAACGCATTGAAAATAGGGTTTTCAGAAAACAAATTGGTTTGTAATTTTGATCAAAATATTTTCTCGTTCAAGCTCGAGTTTAGATATCATCGAATTCCATGAGTTTGTAATTCTCAATCTTTAAAGTCAATCTCAAGGATTGAGTAATATCAGTCTTAAAAGCTGATTTTTAATCTTTAAAAGGAGATTATCCTTTCTGGGGATCTGATTCATTAGTCTTGTCCAGCTAATTTGCATGGTGCCCCCCATTGTACGAGATAAATCCTTCTCATGGTTAGGATAAATCTGACCACTTGGCGACCCTGTTTAATGCTGAGGTCCGTGGATTTCCTGCTGATTTTAGTGATGACTTTTCTAGATTTTTCGTCAACCTACAGCTGATCTGGACGACAACTTCATGACCTAAATCAAGAAGCGCGTTTCTTTTTTCGGAAGACTTTACTTCCTTTTAATGATGGAATTGATTCATCGTGTAGATCCATCTTTTCTTTTCTTTCATTGGGTAAAACAGTTTAGTTTAGTCCAAAGCAAAAGTATTTTCAGTTATTTGTTACAGATATATGTGACATATGTTTAAGATAACTTGGTAAATTTTCCCACACTTGGCTTTTATTTTCCTTTTTTATCGTCCTCTATTCCATTTTAAATGAATTTCAACATTTTGGTTTGTTTCTCAATTTATGTCCTTTCCGAGGTAACAATAATTTCGGTGTTAACACCTAGTTTTATCGTTCATAAATATGTATAAACATGATTTTGAGTTCATTTAATTGAAAATTTTGAAAAATTTTACTAGAATTGGGTAGTCAGTATATAAGACTAGGGCTGTTCTTTTTTATCAGAGAGCACTAGATTCTAATACAACTACTACGTTACTAGTATTTTTTAATGGTTACCAAGTGTATAAAGTAAAAAAAATTTTTAAAATCCGAAAGAATTTAACCCCTTCCCACACTTAAGATCTTGCAATGCCCTCATTTGCAAGAAATCAGTAACAATTTAAATTATTGAGGGTGATTTGTGTGAAAATGATTAAATTTTACCAAAGTTTTCAAATATATTGGCGTTTGTTTGCTGAATGATAAATGGTGCACATCATTTGTTCATTCCGTCTGTTGTGACATCACATTTATTTGTCATCTTGTCGTCAAAAATTAGTAGCTTTTGCTGAACTTAATGCCAGTCTTTGAAAATGCGCTGTTTTACCCTGTTTTGAACAATCGACAATATACATACATACAAGTATAATCGTGCATGGCAATTTGAAATGGGACTTAATATCCCACTTTCAAATTCTAAATATGAAATATTAGTACACAATAATAATAAAATAACAAAAATTACACAAATTTATCCAATAACATAAGTTTAAACATGAAAAAGTCAAAAGATAAAAACATAAAAATCATAAAAATAACCAATTGGAACTAAATCAGTCTGGATAGGGGTTCCAGTTCATCTCATCGGGTGGGTTCCATTGTTGGTTATAGGTGTTCTGATAGGCTTGGTTATAGTCATACCGGTTAAAGGGTGGTCGGATATCGGGGCTATGTGGCGGAAAATGAGCAGGTCGAGTAGGTACATAGTTATTTGGTACCTGATATGATAGCTGGCTCATGATTTGGTGCTGATGAACTAACCAGCTATCGTGTTGGCGTCGCCTATAATCCTCGTATACTCGCTCGGAGTTCCACTGCTCATACATACTATGTTCGTCATTGCTTCCTCATCTATACGAACGTGGACGTCAAGAATAGCATCTCGAAAGACATCCCTAATGTCTTCCGCCTCCTCCATTTCCTCGTCTGAGCCTCTCTCTACCTGAGGATGAGATCCCTCATAGGGTACTGCCTGGTTACGTCTACTTTTCAATACTTTAGCACCCACATAAACTTTCAATCCTAAGGGCTCAACCTGTTCTCTACAAATCTGTAATGGACCCCCTTGGTTCCTATCAACACCTAAATACTCTCCAATGAGAGTAACAAAAATACCTCCTCCTATTATACTCCCGTCCTGCATTCCCTCTACCATTTTAGATAAATAAAAAGCAACACAGTAAGGGATATTGACAAAGCTTCTAGGATCCCGAATACACTTTAGGTAGAATAAATCATATAAGGTAATTTTTTCTTTATTATGACCTCTTTGTGTAATCGAGTTGGCCAAAAATCTATGAATAATACGAAGCTCGGCCCTGTCTATATGTGTATAGGAGTGTCCTCCTGCTCGTGTAAAAACATCAAAATGTGACATACGCCTCCAAATGGCGTCAGCGTCAAAGTTACTATCTACCCGTTCACCATAATGAATCAAGTTTGTACAATCGGGTAATAGCAACTCACCAGGAGTATAAATCTGTAAGGCCCTGGCCATGTCCAGCATGGACATTCTGTACATCCTACCGCCAAGGATAAACCTAAGAAATCTTCTATCATCTATCCTAACTATATTTGTATCAAGTGATACAGTACTCATCAACTCAACACACCATTCCTTATATACAGGTCTACAAATGGTGAAAAGACGTTCCCAATCTGTAAAAGAAGAACTGCCATACCTTTGAACTAAAAGCTGTCTAACACGGTCAGCTAGATGGACCGTTTCCAAAGGGGCCCAATCAATTACCCTTGGCACCTCTACATTTTTTGTTACCAATTTGAATTTGTTCCTTTGATATGTCTCGTAATCTCTCCATCTTCTATCAAATCTCAGATTAGGATGTAGAGTGTGCTCAGGAATCGTTGGGAATTCTACTGGCGGCCTCATTGGGAATACTATGAATTCATCAACAAACTGTACTGGATCATAATAAGGTATGTGCTGATCAGGCTGTTGTTGTTCCTGTTGTGGTTCTTGTTCGTGTTGCATTTCTGGTTCTGGTTCTGGTGCTGGTGCTGGTCGTCTAGATGATGATGCTCCTGAACCTCCAGTATCGGCTCTCTGTAAAACACATTAAACACAAAAATTGTGCATCCAAATATGCATTAGTGTTAGCAAAATAACAACTTAAAACAATCACTATAACATGTTAAATCAAAATTAAACTTATACACATTTTCACAATTTTTCACAGTTCTACACTTTTCAAATAAGCACATATAAAAATGTATACAAAATTCATAAGCATTTAACTCAAATAACATGTCAAAATATTCATTACTAATAATTTAACAAGTCTCAAATGGCAAATATATCAAATTAATCAAGTTCATGAATTTTGGACTTAAAAAGTCCACTTTAATCTCTAAAAATCATGTTTAGGATCATTGTTTTGATCATTTAACTATCTAAACATGTTACACTACTCAATTTGGCAATAATTCATGACAAAAATCGGCCATAACCTGTTTATATCAAAAAGCCCCAAATTGCTCAAGAACACAAACCCTAGATTTCTAAAAATTTTGAAGTTTTTGGCTTCAAATCATGTTAAATAGCATCAATCTAGGTTATACATGCATAAAATACTAACAATTTATCACTAATTACACTAGAAATTAACAAAATTGCATTAGGTAAAATAATTGGTAATTATCACAAAAACTAGGAATTTATAGAGTTTAGGAGTGTAATTTTTACCAATTTGCTGAAGAATGAGAATCTAGGCATGATTAGAGCAAGAAAAATGACGAATTACGGTGGAAAAATGGCGAAAATTGGTGAATTTTTGGGTGAGTTTCGGGTGTATGTGTGTGTTTTGTGTAAAGAACAGACCCTCTGCTGTATTTGTTCCTGACCAGCATTTGGTCCCCATGCGATCGCATGGGTTCCAAGTGCAAACCCCATGCGATCGCATAGGGTGCCGGCTACAGTGTTTTCAGCTTTTTTTTTTTTTTTTTTTAATAAAACCTTATACTTTATAAAACTTATAATTATTTAAATTTTAAAAATTTGGTTTCCTTTAGGAGCGAGGGCGTTTCGGATCGTTGTCCTAGTCTGTCCCTCGACAAAATTTTAAAATTTGTCAAATCAAAGCGCTGTTTTTAAAAGTAAAGATTTTTGGGTTTTTTAATGTTTTTGGCATACTTTAATTCAATAAGATTAAAAATAATGATAATAAAAGTTCTCGTCCCTCCCTTGGGTAAAGCAATTTCGGTTCAAAGACCTAGTCTTCAACTTACGACGAATTTTAAAAATCATATTTTTAACTTAATGAGATAAAGTAAATTTTTGTTTTTAAATTCACACAACATAAAATTCAAAATTAATATTAAAAATTCACACCAAACATAAAATTTGAAATGCATAAAATTAAAAATTCATAATTTTTTTTTTTTAAAATTAAAAATTCACACCAATCTTAATTTAAAAATTCATATTATAAATTCATACCAATCTTATATTAATTTTTCAAATATTTACAATTTTTAAATATATTGTTTTCACAAAGTTTACAATATTAATTTAAGATTTATATTAATTTTAAAAACATGGTAAAAATAAAATTAAAAATCTTTTTGTCTTTTTATCCCACTTTAATCTATCAAATATTATCAAAAATTTGCGCCCCTCTTTTCGGTAAAGTAATTTCGGTTCCAAGACCTAATTTAACTCATGACGAATTTTTGAAATATTTTGGGTTGATTGATTAAAGATATTTATACCTTAAGAATAAACGGTAAATTTCGCAGTGATGTAATAAATTTTTGAATGATATCAATAATTTCGGTCGCCAAACCTAATTTTATTTAATACCAATTTAATACTTTTTAGCGAACAAATTAGCGTTTATTATCAAAAGGTTAAAAATAAAAATAACAATAAAAACTGTACAGACATACCTGTGAAATAGATTTCTTAGTTATATGATCTATCCCATTCATAAGATAGTCGGTTTAATTGGTTTTCCATAGCTACATAAGCGTAACCTCGAGCATTTAGTGTCTTTTCTTCTAAACATATGAACGGTCCGTCTCTGCATAAAGTAACAAATTCGGTATTTGAATAGGTTTGATTATTTGAACATTTACCTCCATGTGACCATTTTCCGCATTTGTGACATCTTTCTAGGTGTCGTGCTCTTCTTTTCGCTGCGGATTTTGATTTTCCTTTACCAAATTGTAACTTATTATCTTCGCATCTGGATTCTTTTCTAACTCCGTCCATTCTTTCTCTGATTACTGATACTATTTCACTCGGTAGTATGTCATTATTTCTTTTAGTGATCAAAGCGTGTAGCATTAGACCATGGTTTAGTTCACAGGCAGTCTTCATTTTGTAAAAACCTAAAAAAAATAAAAATTCAGAATGGGGGGAGAAGACTAGTTCTTTAGGGTCTGCTAGGGAAAGACCATTCGGGTTCCATTTTCGAGAACTACACGAAAACAGACAATCTAACTCTAACAGAAATACATATTATCCTTTAAAGACTTGATTCTCCCCACACTTAGTTAGCTGTGGTGTCGAAATTGTGATTAACTTCGTTGTCGACTTTCATCGGACCATGTATGTAATGTTTAACTCTGTGACCATTAACTTTAAATTCAATCCCATTTGAATTTATCAATTCTATCGTTCCGTATGGGAAAACTCTTTTGACTATGAATGGTCCAGACCATCTTGATTTTAATTTTCCAGGAAATAGCTTGAATCGTGAATTGAAAAGAAGAACTCTGTCTCCTTCTTTAAATTCTTTTGAACTTCTGATTTTTTTATCATGCCATTTCTTCGTTCTTTCCTTATAGATTAACGAATTTTCGTATGCTTCATGTCTTAATTCTTCTAATTCGTTTAGTTGACTTAATCGTAGACGTCCGGCTTCATGTAAATCAAGATTACATGTTTTCAAAGCCCAAAATGCTTTGTGTTCAATTTCTACTGGAAGATGACATGCTTTTCCATAAACAAGTCTAAAAGGTGTGGTTCCAATTGGAGTTTTGTAGGCTGTTCTAAAAGCCCAGAGTGCATCCTCCAATTTAATGGACCATTCCTTCGGATTTGATCCTACGGTTTTCTCTAGAATACGTTTTAAAGTTCGGTTGGTATTTTCAACTTGTCCACTTGTTTGTGGATGATATGCGGTGGAGATTTTATGAGTTACTCCATATCTTTTAAGAACTTTCTCAAGTTGATTATTACAGAAATGAGTACCCCGATCACTTATTAAAGCTTTCGGTGTTCCAAACCTTGCAAAAAGACGTTTTAAAAAGTTAACTACAACTCGTGCATCGTTAGTTGGGAGAGCTTGTGCTTCCGCCCATTTAGATGCATAATCAATGGCTACGAGTATATATAGATTATTATGAGATTTTGGAAATGGACCCATAAAGTCAATACCCCAAATGTCAAATACTTCACATACTTGGATGACATTTTGTGGCATTTCATCACGTTGACTTATTTTTCCGGCCCTTTGACATGCATCACAGGATTTGCAAAAAAGGTGTGCGTCTTTGTAAATTGTAGGCCAATAGAATCCAGCTTCATAAACTTTTCTTGCTGTTAGTTGAGGCCCATAATGCCCTCCTGTTGGTCCTGTGTGACAATGGTTTAATATTTTACTAGCTTCATCTCCAAATACACATCGGCGTATTATTCCATCGGGACAACTTTTAAACAAATGTGGATCTTCCCAGAAATAGTGTTTTATATCACTGAAGAATTTCTTTCGTCTTTGGTACGATAATCCTTTTTCAAGGAATCCACAAACTAAGTAGTTTGCATAGTCTGCAAACCATGGGATTTCTTTATAATCTATCTTCAATAGATATTCATCAGGAAAGTTGTCTTGTATGGCCGATTCATTTAGAACTTCTAATTCGGGATTTTCAAGACGAGAAAGATGATCAGCGGCGAGATTTTCTGCTCCTCTTTTATCTCGGATTTCAATATCAAACTCTTGTAAGAGTAAGATCCAACGGATTAATCTTGGTTTAGCATCTTGTTTTGAAAATAGGTATCTAAGAGCAGAATGGTCGGTATAGACCACCGTTTTTGCTAGAATGAGATATGATCGAAATTTGTCAAAAGCAAAGACAATAGCAAGGAGTTCTTTTTCAGTAGTTGTATAGTTCGTTTGTGCTCCTTGTAATGTCTTACTAGCATAATATATAGGTTGAAATCGTTTTTCAATCCTTTGTCCTAAAACGGCTCCCATTGCAAAATCACTTGCATCGCACATTAGTTCAAATGGTAGATTCCAATTTGGTGTTATCATGATTGGTGCATTAGTGAGTTTCTCTTTAAGAATATTAAAAGATTTGATACACTCATCTGAAAAGATGAATGGCGCATCCTTTTCTAGGAGTTTATTCATAGGAGTGGCAATTTTAGAAAAATCTTTTATGAAACGTCGGTAAAAACCGGCATGCCCTAGAAAACTCCTAACTCCTCTAACATTTGTGGGATGTGGAAGTTTAGCAATTACATCTAATTTAGCTCTATCCACTTCAATTCCTTCTTTTGAAATTTTATGTCCAAGAACGATGCCTTCTTTAACCATGAAATGGCATTTCTCCCAATTAAGTACTAGATTTGATTTTTCGCATCTAATTAACATTCGTTCCAGATTAACTAGACATGATTTAAATGTATCACCGAAGACTGAAAAGTCATCCATGAATACTTCCATGCATTCTTCTATCATGTCGTGAAAAATCGCCATCATACACCTTTGAAAGGTTGCAGGGGCGTTACAAAGTCCAAATGGCATGCGTTTGTAAGCAAAAGTACCATAAGGGCACGTGAATGTGGTTTTCTCTTGGTCCTCGGGTGCTATTGGAATTTGAAAATATCCGGAAAATCCATCTAGAAAACAATAGTAACTATTTCCGGCTAATCTTTCCAACATTTGATCTATGAAAGGTAAGGGAAAGTGATCTTTTCTGGTGGCGTCATTTAATTTTCTATAATCAATACATACACGCCATCCTGTTACAGTCCTAGTAGGAATAAGCTCATTTTTTTCATTTGTAATGACAGTCATGCCACCCTTCTTAGGCACGCATTGAACTGGCTTACCCATGGACTATCAGAGATTGGATAAATTAAACCTGCATCTAGCAGTTTAATAATCTCTTTCTTAACTACATCTTGCATATTAGGATTTAGTCTTCGTTGGCGTTGCACATACGTTTTATGATCTTCTTCCATAAGGATTTTATGTGTGCAATACGAAGGACTTATTCCTTTAATATCATGAATCTTCCATGCAATGGCTGGTTTATGAGCTTTCAACACAGAAATGAGTTGTGATTTCTCATTTTCAGTAAGAGAAGATGATATTATTACAGGTAATTCAGATTCACCATGTAAATAAGCGTATTCCAAATGGTTTGGAAGTGGCTTTAACTCTAATTTCGGAGGTTCTTCTATCGATGATTTATATCGATATCTGTCTTCTTCTTTTAGCATTTGAATTTCTTCTGTTGTTGGTTCATATCCATTAGCTATAAGTGTAGCTAACATTTCAGCTTCATCAATTGGTTCATTACCTTCTCCTAAAGAACATTCTCCTGTTCCTTGTAATTCTGGAAATTCTTCTAATAATTCTGCATGTGCATCTATAGTTTGAATATAATAACATGTATCATCTGCAGATTGTGGTTGTTGCATTGCTCTATCAACTGAAAAGGTAACACTCTCATCCTCTATACTTAGGGTCAGTTTCTTACCGAACACGTCTATCATTGCTTTAGCCGTGTTTAAGAATGGTCTTCCTAATATGAGAGGAACTTGAGAATCTTCTTCCATGTCCAAAACAACAAAATCTACTGGAAATACTAAAGTACCAACTTTAACTAGCATGTTCTCCATTATCCCTCTAGGATATTTTATTGATCTATCGGCTAGTTGTATGCTTATTCTGGTTGGTTTCAATTCTCCAAGGTCTAGTTTAGCGTATAGTGAATACGGCATTAGATTTATACTAGCACCTAAGTCTGCCAATGCTTCTATTGAACTAAGACTACCCAGAAAACATGGAATTGTGAAACTTCCTGGATCAGATAGTTTTTCTGGTATCTTATTCAACAGCACTGCTGAACAATTAGCATTCATAGTAACAGCCGAGATTTCTTCCATTTTCTTTCTATTTGAGATTAGATCTTTCAAGAATTTAGCATATCTAGGCATTCCTGAAATCACATCAATGAAAGGAAGATTTACATTTATCTGTTTAAACATATCCAAAAATTTGGATTGCTCGGCTTCAAGTTTCTCTTTCTTCATTTTACTCGGGTAAGGAAGTTGTGGTTGGTATGGTTTAACATAAGGTTTATCCTTAACTGTGTTATCTTCATTAACTTTTTCAACTACTGGTTCTTTTTCCTTATCTTGATCAGGTTGTGGTTCTTGTGGAGTAGGAATAGTTTCATCAGAAGTTACAGGTATTTCAGGTGGTTTAAGTGTTGTACCACTTCTTGTGGTAATGGCTTTAGCTGTTTCATTCCGGGGGTTAGCGTTTGTATCACTAGGTAGACTTCCCGGTTTTCTTTCACCTATTAACCTTGCTAGGTTACTTACTTCTTGTTCCAGATTTTGAATAGAAGCTTGTTGATTTCTAAATGCTTGAGCATTTTGTTCATTAGTTTGTTTTTGAGATGTGAAAAACTGTGTTTGAGTTTCAACTAGCTTCGTCATCATATCTTCTAAATTCGGCTTTTTATCATCGGTTTGTTGTGGTGGTTTGTTTTGAAAATTCGGTCTTTGCTGGTTGTAAGTATTATTGGATACTTGTTGATTGCTAGGACCTTGTTGGTTGTTGTATGGAATATTTCGGTTATAATTCTGGTTTTGATTGTAAATCGGTCTTGGCGGTTGATAATTACTCTGATAATTATTTCCAGGCCTTTGGTTTATGTATGAAATATTCTCTCTTTGTTCCATTGTTAATTCAATACTGAGACAATCTTTTGTCAAATGTGGTCCTCCACACTGCTCACAACTAATTCGTATTGAGTGAATATCTTTAGTCATCTTTTCCATTCGTCTCTCCACAGCATCTATCTTTGCGGAAATGGAATCTAAGTCATGGCTAGAATCGGCTCTAGCTGCTTTAGATGATCTAATGATATCTTTTTCTTGGTGCCACTCATGTGAGTGGGAAGCAGTGTTATCAATAATTTTGTAAGCATCAGTTTCGGTTTTCTTCATAATAGAACCACCAGCTGCTATATCTATGTCTTTCCTTGTAGTGATGTCGCATCCTTGGTAGAATATTTGTACTATTTGACAGGTGTCTAAACCATGTTGCGGACATCCTCTTAACAACTTTCCATATCTAGTCCACGCCTCATATAGAGTTTCATTTGGTTTCTGTGTGAACGTAACAATTTCTGCTTGAAGTCTTACGGCTTTAGATGCAGGAAAGAATTGTTTAAGAAATTTGTCAACTAAAACATCCCATGTATCAATCGCCCCTTCAGGTAACGATTCCAACCAATCTTTGGCTTCTCCCTTTAAAGTCCAGGGAAATAACATGAGATATATCTGTTCATCCTCTACTTCTCATATTTTAAATAGTGTGCAGATCCTATTAAAAGTACGTAGATGTTCATTTGGATCTTCCTTCGGCGCACCACTAAATTGGCATTGATTAGTCACCATGTGTAGAATTTGTCCTTTGATTTCATAATCTGGCGCATTAATGTCAGGATGAGTAATTGCGTGACCTTGGCCAGTGCGTTTAGCTCTCATTCGGTCTTCCATACTTAGAGGTTCCAGATTCTCCATAATTGAATTTGTTGAATCGGTATCACTAGATGATTCTGATTTAATGGTTCGTTCCTCAACAATCTCTGTTTGAATGATTGGTGGTTCCGGAGGAAAGTTTAGTGGTTCAGGATCTACGAACCGTTCCTGAATATTCTCCGGATTCTCAATTGTGAGGTCGGGTTCAAAAAATGGATTATCGGAAATTTGAACTGAAGTACTTGGTCTACTGGATGACAATTCTAAAGAAAAATTAACGGCGGTTATATTTGCTAAATGTCTTGATCTAGTTACAGGTGGTGAACGTACAAAAGGTGGTGAACGTCTTGCTCGGTGCATTCACTGAATATCCTATTAGTTTTAAAAAGGAAAGAAAAATTATAATAAGTTTTCCAATCAATAGACTTTTCTGATTTTGCCCACGTTTCGAATAGCCAAAAGATGCAGCAGAGGGGCAGGATTCGTTTGGTCTCAATATAATTGAGGACTGTTTGGCTCCAATAACCCGGTCCACGTACAAATCCAACTATTACTACGAACCAGAAAATTTTGATGTCTATTAATTTAACCACTTAAAATATATTTTCGTAATTTTAAGAAATTTAGATAAGAAGTAGAATAAAAATCTATGTCCTAAAACTAGAATAGCGAGAAATAAGAAAGAAAAAGAGCTCGTCGAAAAAGGTCGAAAAAGAAAAATGGTTGAAAAATAAAAGGTGACGGAAAAATAAAAGAAACTTATAAAACTTAAAAATACTTGACTAACCTAACCTTATTACTACAACTAACTTAAAATTATAATCGCAAATTGAAATTACTAATTGGAATGATAATTGATACATAGTAAAAGGTCGTCTAAAAATATTAAAGCTTACAAGAAAAACTAAATCCCAAATGGAAATAACTTAAAAAGAAACTAAAACTTAAAAAGGCGTCGCAAAATTCTAAAGCACCTAAATCTTAGTCTAAAGAAAAAGCACTTAAGGAATTCTACGGCAAAGCCTAAAAATCTAGGAGTAAAAATAACTATAGCAAAAACTAAGTTTAAAATTAAATATGAGCTAAAAATACAAAAGTTATGCTACAACGATTAAAAAGGGACAAAATATAAAAATATACAAAAAGTTGTAAAAAGTACAATTTTTATAAAAATATTATTTTTATATTATTTATTTAATAAAACTACTAATTTTACAATTTAAATAAACTAATTAAACTAAAAATACAAATTAATAATAAAAACTAAATTAATATATATTATATATAACCCTAATTAGGGTTTTAATATTATAATTATTATTATTATCCGTAATTAATGCAGGCAGGCTGCAGTCTGGCGTGTCAGATGGGCTCATGCGATCGCATGAGTCCTCAGTTGCCCAGCCATGCGATCGCATGGGCTAGGGTTTCGGGCCAAAAGCTGGGCTGCTACAGTGTTCGGGCCGAATTAATATATATTTATTTTATTTTTTTTCTGTTTTAATAAAATTATGTAATATATTTATATAAATTAAATAAAACTTATATTTTTATAAAATAAAGATAAAGAAACTTTTATATAACTTACAGACTCTTAAAAAAATATTTATATTTTTGTTTTTATTTTTATATTTTCGAATATTTAAAACGTATTTCTACAAAACGTACTAAAAATAAAAATCTTTTTTTTTTTTTTGTGTGTGTGGCGTTTCGCTTCGGCGTTTCCCCGGCAGCGGCGCCAAAAATACTTGATGTTTTGCGAGGTGTATACGAAATAGTTTATATTTTACTAGGAAAAACTATTAAATACGATACAATTTTACACAAGATATTTATTTATTTATAGAATGGATATACTTAAACCTTGCTACAACACTTATAGGCAGTGTACCTAATCGTAAAGTAGTGTAGTTTTTAGTAAGTCCGGTTCGTTCCACAGGGAAATCTTTAAACAAAGCTCAACGCTATATTAGTTTACTTTTATAAAAATACAAATATATATATAAGTAATATTATTATTATAAAAAGGGGGTTTTTACCGTTTAATGACCGGTTTGTCGATTTTAAAACTTTAGTCGCAGTTAAAACCTAATGTAAAATATTAAATAAATAAAAGACTTAAATTAAAGCGTAAAGTAAATAACAATAATGAAATTGCGAATAATAAAAGTGCGATAAAATAAACTTGCGATAATTAAAGAGTACGATAATTAAAAGTGCGATAAAATAAATTAACAATAAAAATGCGATAATTAGAAGTGCAATTAAATATAAAATAAAGGAAATTAAATATGAAATAAAAGAATTATGCTTATTTAAACTTCCGTAATCATGATGTTCGACGTGTTGATTTTAGTTTTATGCCCATGGGTTAATTGTCCTTTGTCCTGGATTATTTAATCTGTCCGTCTGGTTTTTGTCCATAACAGTCCATCAGTCATAAATATAAAGTGCGAGTGTCCTCGTCAAATTATTATTATACCCGAAGTTAAATATTCCAACTAATTGGGGATTCGAATTGTAACAAGGTTTTAATACTTTGTTTAATGAATACACCAGGTTATCGACTGCGTGTAAACCAAGGTTTTACTACTTTGTTAACAATTACACCAATTACCCTTGAATGTAATTTCACCCCTGTTTTAATTATTCTAGTGGCTATTAATCCATTCCCGTGTCCGGTTAAATGAACGATTATTCGTACATATAAATACCCCGCCCATCGTGTCCGATTGAGTGTATATGGTAATTTATAGGGACGCCCAATTGTAAATCTTTATATTAACATTAACAAACTTTCATTTAGTTAAATAAATATAAAGCCCATTAATAGCCCATAGTCTAATTTCCACAAGTGTCGTTCTTTTGTCCAAACCCCAATTATGGTACAAAGCTCAATTACCCAATTTTAGTAATTAGCCCAACATCATGATTACTTCGTTTTAAATAAGCATAATAATAACTTAGCTACGAGACATTAATGTAAAAAGGTTGAACATAACTTACAATGATTAAAAATAGCGTAGCGTTACACGGACAGAATTTCGACTTACACCCTTACAATATTCGCTAACATACCCTTATTATTAGAATTATAATTAAAATTAAAATATAAATTATAAATATATATATATATTACGTATATATAAGAGAAGAGAGATGGATGCATATATTTTTGGTTCACCAAAGCTCGATTTTATAGGAGATGTGGCCTGACTTTTCATGCCATGCGATCGCATGGACTTTCTTCTTCCTGGCCATGCGATCGCATGGCCAGCTGGGAGAGCTCACATGTTGCTTGTTTCCTTGTGCCGACGTTTTATAAATAATATAATATATTAAATAATTATAAGAATTATTTAAATATTATATTATATTTATGTGCATAGTTGACTTGTAATTTTTAGTCCGTTGCGTCGAGCATTGAGAGTTGACTCCGTTCCCGGTTCCGGATTTTCGAACGTCCTCGCGTACAATTTTATATTTTGTACTTTGCGTTTTGAATCTTGTACTCTTGTAATTTCGAGACGTTTCTTATCAATAATTGGAACCTCTTTGATTGTCTTTTGTACTTTTGAGCTTTTTGGTCGTTTGCGTCTTCAATTCGTCGAATCTGTCTTTTGTCTTCACCTTTTATTATTTAAACGAATATCACTTGTAAATAGAACAATTGCAACTAAAAGCTTGTCTTTCTTGAGGAATAATGCTATGAAATATATGTTCGTTTTTAGCATTATCAAACATACTTTGATATATACGTATATATTGTTATAGGTTCGTGAATCAACCAGTGGCCAAGTCTTACTTCCCGACGAAGTAAAAATCTGTGAAAGTGAGTTATAGTCCCACTTTTAAAATCTAATATTTTTGGAATGAGAATACATGCAGGTTTTATAAATGATTTACAAAATAGACACAAGTACGTGAAACTACATTCTATGGTTGAATTATCGAAATCGAATATGCCCCTTTTTATTAAGTCTGGTAATCTAAGAATTAGGGAACAAACACCCTAATTGACGCGAATCCTAAAGATAGATCTATTGGGCCTAACAAACCCCATCCAAAGTACCGGATGCTTTAGTACTTCGAAATTTATATCATATCCGAAGGGTGTCCCGGAATGATGGGGATATTCTTATATATGCATCTTGTTAATGTCGGTTACCAGGTGTTCACCATATGAATGATTTTTATCTCTATGTATGGGATGTGTATTGAAATATGAAATCTTGTGGTCTATTGTTACGATTTGATATATATAGGTTAAACCTATAACTCACCAACATTTTTGTTGACATTTAAAGCATGTTTATTCTCAGGTGAATACTAAGAGCTTCCGCTGTTGCATACTAAAATAAGGACAAGATTTGGAGTCCATGTTTGTATGATATTGTGTAAAAACTGCATTCAAGAAACTGATTTCGATGTAACATATTTATATTGTAAACCATTATGTAATGGTCGTGTGTAAACAGGATATTTTAGATTATCATTATTTGATAATCTACGTAAAGCTTTTTAAACCTTTATTTATGAAATAAAGGTTATGGTTTTTTTTAAAATGAATGCAGTCTTTGAAAAACGTCTCATATAGAGGTCAAAACCTCGCAACGAAATCAATTAATATGGAACGTTTTTAATCAATAAGAACGGGACATTTCAGTTGATATCCGAGCGTTGTTCTTAGAGAACCAGAATTTTTCATTAGTGTGTCTTATCGAGTTTGTTAGGATGCATTAGTGAGTCTGGACTTCGACCGTGTTTACTTGAAAAATGATTGCTTAACAAATTTTGTTGGAAACTATATATTTTTAACATGTGAATATTATGTGATATATTAATCTCTTAACGCGTTTGATATTATGTGATAGATGTCTACCTCTAGAACAAGTCCCATTGACTCACCTAATAATAATGAAGAGTCAAATGTAAATTGGAATGATTCGTGGACTGATTCACAAGTTCCCGAAGAGGAACCGGAAGAAGAGTCGGAACCGGAAGAAGAATCAGAACCGGAAGAGGAGGAACCGGAGGAGGAAATAGAACCGGTGGGGGAAATAATAAAACGGTTAAGTAAAAGAAAATCCTCAACCAACCGACCAAGGTTAATTATGGTCAATGGTGTTTCCGCCAAGGAAGCAAAATATTGGGAGGATTACCAATTCTCCGATGAATCGGATTCCGACGAGAATTCCGATGATGTTATAGAAATTACCCCAACTGAATTTAAAAAGGCAAAAGAAAATAATAAGGGAAAGGGCATAAAAATAGAGAAATCTAATTCCAACCCCGATGAACTTTATATGTATCGTCAACCCCCGAAGCCCTTAAGTTGTAACAATGACCCGGGAACCTCTAAACCACCAGGTTTTTCTAAACCAATGTGGAAAACGACGGCTCGTATTAGGGGAACATCATATATCCCTAGAAACTTGGCAAAACGAACCAAAACCAAAGAAGAAGAAATGAGCGAGTCGGAATAAGATAGTTGTATTCGTGTGGTGTAATATATGTAATATAGTGTGCTTATGCTTTATGATATATGTAAAAATTGCTTGTATTAATAAGTAATTTTTTTTATGAATCTAACTCTTGTCTATTTTATAGTTTAAAAACACAAAATGGATAGACAACCCAATATTTTAAGAGACCTACCCGGAGACATGATTGATGAAATCTTGTCTAGAGTCGGTCAGAATTCCTCGGCACAACTATTTAAGGCGAAATCAGTTTGTAAGACATTCGAAGAACGTTCCAAGAATGTCTTGGTTTATAAGAGACTTTCGTTTGAAAGATGGGGGATATCACATTGGGAAACCCATAAGTTACGATGTGTTTACTTTGACGCATATATTGCGGGGAACCCAAATGCTATTTTAAGCAACGGGTTAAGAAATTATTTTGACTCAATGTATCCAAATATAGGACTTCATGATTTAGAAAAAGCAGCTAACATGCAACATAAAGAAGCATGCTATGCTTACGGGTTAGTAATGTTCGCTTCTCACCAAAGTGAGAAAAAGAACATCGGGCTACAACTATTAAACAAAACGTTCCCACAAGTGACGGAGTCGGTAATTGGGGTAAGAAATGAGGTTTTTAGGTTATTACGAGACTGTTGGTCATTACGTAACCCTCGTCCCTTTGACGACGTTACAACACGCTGTCTTATCAACGGCCATAACGGTTATGTTCCACAAGACCAAGGATGGGAAGTAGTCCTAGTAAAACCAGAATGCATGACTTGTTTCTGGACGTATGAATTACGTGTCTTTATTGCCTTTGCTGAACGACTTGTGTACTAGCTAGAATTATCTTCACAACTATCTTGTATCAAAGTTATTGTGTGCTATATTTCATGCTTTATGTAAAATAAGCGGTATTGTAAGTTTGTAAAATATTGTATAAAAGTTTGAACGCGAAATATTATTATAATCAGTTTTTCATATAGAATTGTAGTAGTTGAATTGTATATTAGCTACTAAGTATGAACTTAACGGGTAGGTACTACCCGAATTTAAACTTATAAAACGCTAATATGAAGAAAAAGCTTTTATAAATAAGTTCATATTACGCTACGAAATACTATTGACTACTCTTAATATTCTGTATGATTAACTTGTTCCATTTAACTATTTTGAAGGAAATGGCACCGACTACTCGACACACCTTGAATATGAGCGAAGAGGAATTTCGTGCCTTTCTTGCTTCAAACATAGCCGCAGTACAGGCTGCGCTACATACCAATAATAACCTTGGATCTAGCAGTACAGGAAATCGTGTAGGATGCACCTACAAAGAATTCACTGCCTGCAAACCTTTGGAATTTGATGGAACCGAAGGACCGATCGGATTGAAACGGTGGACCGAGAAGGTCGAATCGGTGTTTGCCATAAGGAAGTGTACTGAAGAGGACAAAGTGAAGTACGCTACGCATACCTTCACAGGTTCTGCGTTAACATGGTGGAATACCTATCTAGAGCAAGTGGGACAAGATGATGCTTACGCACTACCGTGGTCAGCATTCAAGCACTTGATGAACGAGAAGTACCGTCCCAGAACCGAGGTCAATAAGCTCAAGACAGAACTTAGAGGGTTACGAACCCAAGGATTTGATATTACCACGTATGAAAGACGATTCACAGAATTGTGCCTATTGTGTCCGGGAGCGTTCGAAGATGAGGAAGAGAAGATCGACGCGTTTGTGAAAGGATTACCGGAAAGAATCCAAGAAGATATAAGTTCACACGAGCCCGCCTCCATACAACAGGCATGTAGAATGGCTCACAAACTAGTGAACCAGATTGAGGAAAGAATTAAAGAACAGACGGCTGAAGAGGCGAATGTGAAGCAAGTCAAAAGAAAGTGGGAGGAAAACGGTGATAAGAATCACCAATAAAACAACAACAGCAATTACAATAATAATCGCAACAATTATCCCAACAATCGCAACATCAATCGCAACTACAACAAACGTCCCAACAACAACAACAACAACAACAGCAACTACAACAATCATCCCAAAAACAATAACAACCGCAACAACAACAACAATCAGAAGTAACTATGCCAAAGGTGTGAAAAGTATCACTCGGGGTTCTGCACCAAATTTTGCAATAAGTGTAAAAGAAATGGTCATAGCGCGGCGAAGTGTGAGGTCTACGGACCAGGGGTTAACAGAACGAAAGGAACAAATGGTGTCGGAACGAGTAATGGCGGAGCAAGTAGTGTCGGAGCAAGTTATGCCAATGTAGTTTGTTATAAATGTGGAAAACCGGGCCACATTATTAGAAATTACCCGAACCAGGAGAACACGAATGGACAAGGCCGCGAAAGAGTTTTCAATATTAATGCGGCAGAGGCACAGGAAGACCTGGAGCTTGTTACGGGTACGTTTCTTATTGACAATAAATCTGCTTACGTTTTATTTGATTTGGATGCGAATAGAAGCTATATGAGTAGAGATTTTTGTGCTAAATTAAGTTGTCCATTGACGCCGTTGGATAGTAAATTTTTACTCGAATTAGCAAACGGTAAATTAATTTCAGCAGATAATATATGCCTGAATCGAGAAATTAAACTGGGTAGCGAAATATTTAAGATTGATTTGATACCAGTAGAGTTAGGGAGTTTTGATGTAATAGTTGGAATGGACTGGCTGAAGAAGGTGAAAGCAGAGATCGTATGTTATAAAAATGCAATTCGCATTGTACGAGAAGAAGGAGAACCCTTAATGGTGTACGGAGAAAAGGGCAACATGAAGCTACATCTTATTAGTAATTTGAAGGCACAAAAACTAATAAGAAAAGGTTGCTATGCTGTTCTAGCACACGTCGAGAAAGTACAAACTGAAGAAAAGAGCATCAATGATGTTCCCGTCGCAAAAGAATTTCCCGATGTATTTCCGAAAGAATTACCGGGACTACCTCCACATCGATCTGTTGAATTTCAAATAGATCTTGTACCAGGAGCTGCACCAATAGCTCGTGCTCCTTATAGACTCGCACCCAGCGAGATGAAAGAACTGCAAAGCCAACTGCAAGAACTATTAGAACATGGTTTCATTCGACCAAGCACATCACCATGGGAGCTCCTGTTTTGTTTGTCAAGAAGAAGGATGGTACATTTAGGTTGTGTATTGACTACAGAGAGTTGAACAAACTTACCATCCAAAACCGTTATCCACTGCCGAGAATTGACGACTTATTTGATCAACTACAAGGCTCGTCGGTTTATTCGAAGATCGATTTACGTTCTGGATATCATCAAATGCGAGTAAAGGAGGATGATATTCCAAAAACTGCTTTTAGGACGCGTTATGGTCATTACGAGTTTATGGTTATGCCGTTTGGATTGACTAACGCACCAGCTGTGTTCATGGACCTTATGAACCGAGTGTGTGGGCCATATCTTGACAAGTTTGTCATTGTTTTCATCGATGACATACTTATTTACTCAAATAATGATCAAGAGCATGAAGAACATTTGAGATAAGTGCTAGAAGTATTGAGGAAAGAAAAACTGTACGCTAAGTTTTCAAAGTGTGCATTTTGGTTGGAAGAAGTTCAATTCCTCGGTCACATAGTGAACAAAGAAGGTATCCAGGTGGGCCCGGCAAAGATCGAAACCGTTGAAAAGTGGGAAACCCCAAAAAATCCGAATCATATACGTCAATTTTTAGGATTGACTGGTTACTACAGAAGATTCATCCAAGATTTCTCCAAAATAGCAAAACCCTTAACTGCATTAACGCATAAAGGGAAGAAATTTGAATGGAAGGATGAACAAGAAAAGGCGTTTCAATTTATTGAAGAAAAAGCTAACTACGGCACCTATATTGTCATTGCCTGAAGGGAATGATGATTTTGTGATTTATTGTGACGCATCAAAGCAAGGTCTCGGTTGTGTATTAATGCAACGAACGAAGGTGATTGCTTATGCGTCTAGACAATTGAAGATTTACGAGCAAAATTATACGACGCATGATTTGGAATTGGGCGCGGTTGTTTTTGCATTAAAGACTTGGAGGCACTACTTATATGGGGTCAAAAGTATTATATATACCGACCACAAAAGTCTTCAACACATATTTAATCAGAAACAACTGAATATGAGGCAGCGTAGGTGGATTGAATTGTTGAATGATTACGACTTTGAGATTCGTTACCACCCGGGGAAGGCAAATGTGGTAGCCGACGCCTTGAGCAGAAAGGACAAAGAACCCATTCGAGTAAAATCTATGAATATAATGATTCACACTAACCTTACTACTCAAATAAAGGAGGCGCAACAAGGAGTTTTAAAAGAGGGAAATTTAAAGGATGAAATACCCAAAGGATCGGAGAAGCATCTTAATATTCGGGAAGACGGAACCCGGTATAGGGCTGAAAGAATTTGGGTACCAAAATTTGGAGATATGAGAGAAATGGTACTTAGAGAAGCTCATAAAACCAGATACTCAATACATCCTGGAACGGGGAAGATGTACAAGGATCTCAAGAAATATTTTTGGTGGCCGGGTATGAAAGCCGATGTTGCTAAATACGTAGGAGAATGTTTGACGTGTTTTAAGGTCAAAGCTGAGCATCAAAAACCATCAGGTCTACTTCAACAACCCGAAATCTTGGAATGGAAATGGGAAAATATTACCATGGATTTCATCACTAAATTGCCAAGGACTGCAAGTGGTTTTGATACTATTTGGGTAATAGTTGATCGTCTCACCAAATCAGCACACTTCCTACCAATAAGAGAAGATGACAAGATGGAGAAGTTAGCACGACTGTATTTGAAGGAAGTCATCTCCAGACATGGAATACCAATCTCTATTATCTCTGATAGGGATGGCAGATTTATTTCAAGATTCTGGCAGACATTACAGCAAGCATTAGGAACTCGTCTAGACATGAGTACTGCCTATCATCCACAAACTGATGGACAGAGCGAAAGGATGATACAAAAGCTTGAAGACATGCTACGAGCATGTGTTATTGATTTCGAAAACAGTTGGGATCGACATCTACCTTTAGCAGAATTTTCCTACAACAACAGCTACCATTCAAGCATTGAGATGGCGCCGTTTGAAGCACTTTATGGTAGAAAGTGCAGGTCTTCGATTTGTTGGAGTGAAGTGGGGGATAGACAGATTACGGGTCCAGAGATAATACAAGAAACTACCGAGAAAATCATCCAAATTCAACAAAGATTGAAAACCGCCCAGAGTCGACAAAAGAGCTACGCGGATAGTAAAAGAAAAGATATAGAGTTTGAAATTGGAGAAATGGTCATGCTTAAGGTTTCACCTTGGAAAGGCGTTGTTCGATTTGGTAAACGGGGGAAACTAAATCCAAGGTACATTGGACCATTCAAGATTATAGATCGTGTCGGACCAGTAGCTTACCAACTGGAGCTACCTCAACAACTCGCAGCTGTACATAACACTTTCCACGTCTCAAATTTGAAGAAATGTTTTGCTAAAGAAGATCTCACTATTCCGTTGGACGAAATCCAAATCAATGAAAAACTTCAATTCATTGAAGAACCCGTCGAAATAATGGATCGTGAGGTTAAGAGACTTAAACAAAACAAGATACCGATTGTTAAGGTTCGATGGAATGCTAGTAGAGGACCCGAGTTCACCTGGGAGCGTGAAAATCAGATGAAGAAGAAATACCCGCATTTATTTCCAGAAGATACGTGAACACCTCCAACTGCTTAAAATTTCGGGACGAAATTTATTTAACGGGTAGGTACTGTAGTGACCCGAACTTTTCCATGTTTATATATATATTAAATAAAATTTTTATTTACATGATTAAGTGTTTCCAACATGTTAAGCAATCAAACTTGTTAAGACTTGATTAATTGAAATAGGTTTCATATAGACAATTGACCACCCAAGTTGGCCGATGATTCACGAACGTTAAAACTTGTAAAAACTATACGATGACATATATATGGTTATATATATAGTTAACATGATTTTATTATAAGTATGTATCTCATTAGGTATTTTAACAATGAGTTATATACATAAAAATGAGACTATTAATTTAAGAAACTCGAAAACGATATATATAACGATTATCGTTATAACAACGTCTTACTAGGTACATATGAATCATATTAAGATATTGATACACTTGGTTAATTATGTTAAATGATAAGTAAATATATTATTAAGTGTATTAACAATGAAATACATATGTAAAAATAAGACTACTAACTTAATGATTTCGAAACGAGACATATATGTAACGATTATCGTTGTAACGGGATTTAACTGTATATATATCATACTAAGATATATTATATATCATAATATCATGATAATATAACAATTTAACATCTCATTTGTTATAATAAACAATGGGTTAACAACACTCAACAAGATCGTTAACCTAAAGGTTTCAAAACAACATTTACATGTAATGACTAACGATGACTTAACGAATCAGTTAAAATGTATATACATGTAGTGTTTTAATATGTATTCATATACTTTTTAAAGACTTCAAGACACTTATCAAAATACTTCTACTTAACAAAAATGCTTACAATTACATCCTCGTTCAGTTTCATCAACAATTCTACTCGTATGCACCCGTATTCGTACTCGTACAATACACAGCTTTTAGATGTATGTACTATTGGTATATACACTCCAATGATCAGCTTTTAGCAGCCCATGTGAGTCACCTAACACATGTGGGAACCATCATTTGGCAACTAGCATGAAATATCTCATAAAATTACAAAAATATGAGTAATCATTCATGACTTATTTACATGAAAACAAAATTACATATCCTTTATATCTAATCCATACACCAATGACCAAAAACACCTACAAACACTTTCATTCTTCAATTTTCTTCATCTAATTGATCTCTCTCAAGTTCTATCTTCAAGTTCTAAGTGTTCTTCATAAATTCCAAAAGTTCTAGTTTCATAAAATCAAGAATACTTCCAAGATTGCAAGTTTACTTCCAAGTTTTCTAAATCCATTCCAAGTAATCATCCAAGATCAAGAAACCTTTGTTACTTACAGTAGGTTATCTTTCTAATACAAGGTAATAATCATATTCAAACTTTAATTCAATTTCTATAACTATAACAATCTTATTTCGAGTGGAAATCTTACTTGAAATTGTTTTCGTGTCATGATTCTGCTTCAAGAACTTTCAAGCCATCCAAGGATACTTTGAAGCTAGATCTATTTTTCTCATTTCCAGTAGGTTTATCCAAGGAACTTGAGGTAGTAATGATGCTCATAACATCATTCGATTCATACATATAAAGCTATCTTATTCGAAGGTTTAAACTTGTAATCACTAGAACATAGTTTAGTTAATTCTAAACTTGTTCGCAAATAAAAGTTAATCCTTCTAAATTGACTTTTAAAATCAACTAAACACATGTTCTATATCTATATGATATGCTAACTTAATGATTTAAAACCTGGAAACACAAAAAACACCGTAAAACCGGATTTACGCCGTCGTAGTAACACCGCGGGCTGTTTTGGGTTAGTTAATTAAAAACTATGATAAACTTTGATTTAAAAGTTTTTATTCTGGGAAAATGATTTTTATTATGAACATGAAACTATATCCAAAAATTATGGTTAAACTCAAAGTGGAAGTATGTTTTCTAAAATGGTAATCTAGACATCGTTCTTTCGACTGAAATGACTACCTTTACAAAAACGTCTTGTAATTTATTTTTCTGAATATAAACCTATACTTTTTCTGTTTAGATTCATAAAATAGAGTTCAATATGAAACCATAGCAATTTGATTCACTCAAAACGGATTTAAAATGAAGAAGTTATGGGTAAAACAAGATTGGATAATTTTTCTCATTTTAGCTACGTGAAAATTGGTAACAAATCTATTCCAACCATAACTTAATCAACTTGTATTGTATATTATGTAATCTTGAGATACCATAGACACGTATACAATGTTTCGACCTATCATGTCGACACATCTATATATATTTCGGAACAGCCATAGACACTCTATATGTGAATGTTGGAGTTAGCTATACAGGGTTGAGGTTGATTCCAAAATATATATAGTTTGAGTTGTGATCAATACTGAGATACGTATACACTGGGTCGTGGATTGATTCAAGATAATATTTATCGATTTATTTCTATACATCTAACTGTGGACAACTAGTTGTAGGTTACTAACGAGGACAGCTGACTTAATAAACTTAAAACATCAAAATGTATTAAAAGTATTGTAAATATATTTTGAACATACTTTGATATATATGTATATATTGTTATAGGTTCGTGAATCAACCAGTGGCCAAGTCTTACTTCCCGACGAAGTAAAAATCTGTGAAAGTGAGTTATAGTCCCACTTTTAAAATCTAATATTTTTGGGATGATAATACATGCAGGTTTTTTAAATGATTTACAAAATAGACACAAGTACGTGAAACTACATTCTATGGTTGAATTATCGAAATCG
This sequence comes from Rutidosis leptorrhynchoides, assembly GCF_046630445.1. Lineage (NCBI taxonomy): Eukaryota > Viridiplantae > Streptophyta > Magnoliopsida > Asterales > Asteraceae > Rutidosis > Rutidosis leptorrhynchoides. Next base: position 128,599,185 of record NC_092335.1, read on the forward strand.
AATATGCCCCTTTTTATTAAGTCTGGTAATCTAAGAATTAGGGAACAGACACCCTAATTGATGCGAATCCTAAAAATAGATCTATTGGGCCTAACAAACCCCATCCAAAGTACCGGATGCTTTAGTACTTCGAAATTTATATCATATCCGAAGGGTGTCCCGGAATGATGGGGATATTCTTATATATGCATCTTGTTAATGTCGGTTACCAGGTGTTCACCATATGAATGATTTTTATCTCTATGTATGGGATGTGTATTGAAATATGAAATCTTGTGATCTATTGTTACGATTTGATATATATAGGTTAAACCTATAACTCACCAACATTTTTGTTGACGTTTAAAGCATGTTTATTCTCAGGTGAATACTAAGAGCTTCCGCTGTTGCATACTAAAATAAGGACAAGATTTGGAGTCCATGTTTGTATGATATTGTGTAAAAACTGCATTCAAGAAACTGATTTCGATGTAACATATTTGTATTGTAAACCATTATGTAATGGTCGTGTGTAAACAGGATATTTTAGATTATCATTATTTGATAATCTACGTAAAGCTTTTTAAACCTTTATTTATGAAATAAAGGTTATGGTTTGTTTTAAAAATGAATGCAGTCTTTGAAAAACGTCTCATATAGAGGTCAAAACCTCGCAACGAAATCAATTAATATGGAACGTTTTTAATCAATAAGAACGGGACATTTCACATTACCACCCGAAATACATATATACATACATATATACTTACTAACATACAGGCATATACATCAATATATCGATATATATGCATATAACTTGTATATTTTAAAATTAATAAAAAAATAAAGATTATAAAAGTTACAATTATTAAACTCATACTAATAATATTAGACGTTACATATTTAGATTAGTTTAAATATACATTTACTTACATTGTAACGTAATTCGCTCAAATGAAGTCACACTCGACGACAAATTTCAATCAAAACATGTGTAACAATCCAAAAGGTAGAGATATATATTCAAATTTGTTATAATCTGTAGTTAATTTTCAAAATCGTCATTAGATTAATATTTTACTGAAAATTCAATGGATATCCATTAACCCGCTTAATCCATTGGATATGGATATGGATGGATGAAATAAAACTAAATGGATATGGATACGGATATGGATGAACAAAAATTAAATGGATATGGATGTGGATAAGACATCACCCGATCCATATCCGATCCATTGCCATTCCTACCCCAAATAAGATTACTAATGTTGTTTAATAATAAGGTGTCGAACAAAAAAAAAAAGAAAGAAAAATGAAAGGTAGAAATCAATTTGATTTGTTAGGGTTTGATTTGAATTTGATGTTTGTTATGGAGTTTAAGAAGAGAGATCAATAGCGTCAAAAATAAACATAAATGACTAACATGTAATATTTAAAAAATATAAGGGATCAATAATGTAAATTTGTTTAGTTTTGTGACTTGGAGTTTAACTCCTATATTAGGTTAAATACATATAATAGAACAATTTAAATAGTTGAGTGCATACAATAGGAGATCTGAAAGTTGGATGCATACAATAGGAATTTGATAAAAATTCAATGCATTTTCAAATAATTTCCCTATTCAATATTCAGCGCATTCATATGTTATATGTACTCCGGTAAGTGACAAATGATATTGAACGACAAAAAAGTTTAGCTGAATCATTTCAAGTTAGAAATAATCTTTTTAACCATTTAACAACTCCATTTTTCTTTATTACACCACATAATTTGTATTCGTGACACTTCTTGAACGTTTTTATTCTTTAATATCCTCCTTAATTTAGAAATCGTGTATAGAGTTATTCTCACACTATCATACATTTTATACGTTCTATATTTATTGTCTAGTATTTTGTTTTAGAATGTGTCACATTAATTTTTCACATTCATAAATAGATAAGAATCACAAGATAAAATTCATTTATACCCTTGAGGTGTGTATGTAAGATAAAAAGATAACTAAAAAGTAAAGAGTAACTGTTAAATATAGAAACAATAATGTGTAATGATGATATTTTTAAAACTATATGTTTTTGTCTACGGGCAATTTATATATATACTAACTCACGTATTTGCCCACCCAATCACATCCCTCCACATACCCCAAAACATTGTAATACTTTAGCGTACTGTCGCAACTTTTTTTTTTTAATTCTCATCATTCTTCTACGACCTTCTCCCCCAAAAACGCAGTTAACCGCCACCACCATCTTCATTGTCTCACCCTCGCCACCTTCATCAACCATTTACAGGTGGTTGTTGAAGACAAAACAAAGAACTAAACCACCGCCGTCATCTTCATCGGCTCATCCTGAGTGTTCGCCTCTTTCTAGATAACCACCGATGACCAGCGAATGAGAGCTTTTACATTAAGAGTTTCGTCATCTAAAGCGATTAAAAGGACAATTTAGGGTTACAATCTATTGTTTCCATCTTTCTTCCATGGATTAATTGGCGTATGCAATTGAAGGTTAATCTTCCATCAGGTTTAGTTTATACTTAATTTATTTTGTTCGATTTGTTTTGGTTTCCTTTACCGATTAACGATTTCGTTCACCCAATTTAATTAAGGGTAAGGTTTTTATTTGTTATTTTTTATTTCTGCTGCTGTGGAGATGATGATGATGATGATGATGATGATGATGATGATGATGATGATGATGATGGTAAAGAGTCCATTAATTCGTAATATTCGTATGAATATGCTTCATCGGCTGATCAATTTTAACTTCTGCTTTCTTTCTTCCTTCAATGGTTTTTATCTAACATGGCTAAATTGAGATGGTTCGTTGCTTTAGTATTGGATTGTGTGACGACCCGGAAATTTTTGATCAAATTTAAACCTAATCTTTATATGATTTCGACATGGTAAGCAAAGTCTGTATTGTAGAGTCTCAATAGTTCTTGAACTGTTTACATGAATACATTTAACCTTTGACCATTCCCGACGATTCACGAACAATTATTTTTAAATAAATGTATATATATATATATATATATATATATATATATATATATATATATATATATATATATATATATATATATATATATATGAATTCTATACATAAATAATATTATATATATAGTATTTAATAAATGTTAAAGATTCAAAATATTATAATTAGTAAATATGAAATAATTAATAAATTGTATTATATTAAAATTAATTATAAGTTTGAATATATAACTGTTATATTCATATTATTATTATCATTACCTTCATTATTAGTATTGTTAATAGTAATATTTGTATTTTTAGTAAATGAAATTTGATAGTTATAAGTTGTTATATTAGTGATAAGATTAATATTAATATGTAACACCCGTTTTTCTAAACATGACGCTCGGGGCGTCATTTGAAGTCCAAGAATGATTATTTAATAGTTTGGATGTAATGCATTGACCACGGTTGACTTTGGGATGTTTTAAAAGTGAAATTGGAGTACATCAGGTAAACTGTCGAGTTTGAGTGCAGTTTGTCGCGTTCTGGTGCGTCGCGTTCCGTGACAAACATGCTTGAAACGAGACAACTTCTGATGGTGATTTCTGTCCACTTTGTCGCGTTTGGGTGTTGTGTGTCATGTATTGGTGTCGTGAAACGCGACAAGGTGTCGCGAAACGCGACAAATGTCGCTGTAATGACATTATTAACCCATTTTAATGGAATCTTTTGAGGGTGTTTTGGTAAATTCACTTATGGCCGGTTCTAGAGCCATAAGACTGATTCAAGGCTCATATTATCCTCATTTTCACTCACCAACACTCTCATCTTCAAACCCTAGAGAGAGAGGAGAGATTTAGAGAGAGAGAGAGCTCCATTTGGAGAAGAAGAAGTGTGTTTCGGGTTAAACCTCAAGTGTTAAAGTTGTTCCACTCATCAACGGCATCATTTTGGCGGTATTGGTAAGTTCTAACTCCGAATTTCATCTTGGTGATTTGATATTCAAGTTTAGGGTTTTGAGCTAGTTAGTTGTAAAACCCATTTAGGAGGTGAAATGGGTAATTGTAACTAGTTATTGTTGATGTTGGTAGGTTTTGGGTTGGTTAATGATTTAACCATGTTTAGGACTTGTATGTTGTGTGTAATCACTAGTATTAGTGATTATAGAAGTGTTGGAACCACTTTGGGTGTATTTTGGTTAACTAATTTTGAAATGGGTCAAAATTAGGGTTAAGGTGTCATATTGGGCAAGATTGGTGTTTAACGCTTATGCTTGGGTTTAATTGGCATATTAGGACCATTTTCACTTGTGTTAGTGATTTTTGGTTAGTTTTGGCGTGCTTTGAGCTTGGAAGTGCAATTTGGGTCGAATTTGCACTAGTTGTCAATTTGGGTCGATTTGTAAATTCACCCTAATTGTGTTGTTTGTTATGTGATTAATGGAATAGGTACTTTCCATTGGCGTGTTGTGGATTATTCGGTTGCATTCATCAAGGCGACAAGGTGAGTGTTAATATCCTATGTGCATATGTATGTGTAGGATGGGTGCGGGTCGGGTGAAGTGGTTCTCGGTTATAGAGCTCACTTCACATATAGGTGGATTTGATGGACTTGTGTATAGGTCCAACTGGCACGGTTGTGCGTTTTGGTTGACCACCTTTGGCGAAGTACACGTTTTGTGTGTACATTATCACACGTGGTTGTGATGTGGATGATATAACCCCAATGGCGAAGGGTTTTGATGTTAAGAAGTGAGTCGCGTATGGTTTCGAATTCACGATGACGCGTGTAGTTTCGGTCATCTTATTGTATCATGAAAGTGAATCTCGTGTAGTTCGGATTCACGATGACGCGTGTAGTTCAGTCATCTTATTGAGGTAGTGATCTCGTGTGGTTTCGGATTACTAAGGCTCGTGTAGTTCGGCCAACCTCGATGTTGTGTTGTTGAAGATAGTAGTCTCGTGTGTATGCGGATCTACTAAGGCTCGTGTAGTTCGGCCAATCTTCATTGTGGAAATTGGGTTTCGGTATTGGGTTAAGGGGTTAACCTTAGACGTTTATATATTGTTATATTTATATATTGTTATATTGTTGTGATGTAGCTAACCCTTCGGGTGTAGCTTCTTGGCGTTGTTCACATTGTCGTGGGTGAACTTATATTTGTTGATATTATTAACTTGTTGCTTGGTGATCGTATGGTGTGCCCAGCTTAGCTTGCCTTTACACTTGGATGCTCCGGTATGCGGTATTTGATTATTTGTGTGGCGTGTCCATTTTATGCATATATATGTATGTAGTATATTCTCACTCACTAAGCATTAGCTTACCCTCTAGTTGTTGATATTTGTATAGGTTCGCGTGATGGCGGCTCGGGTAAGCATGGGGATTAGAGATCTTGGCTAGGTTGCTTTAGAAGATCTTGCTTTTGGACTCGATTAGGATTTGGGTAGCGTAGTCCCAAATCACCATGCTCGGTTTTGTGTAAACGTAACTAGTCGAGTCATAATGATTATAACCGGTTTACGATTTAATTAATGAACCATTGTATTAGGGAATTTAAATTATTAATGTATGTTTTAAGTTCGTTGAACTTACTTTGGTAACAAATATGTTTTGGAACTTGTGTAATGGGACCGAAAGTATTATTTAACGCGTATCAAAAGGAAAAAATTTTATGGGCCGGTTTTAATACGGGTTGGGTTGTTTCAAGTGGTATCAGAGCATGGTCTAAGGGATTTAGGCGACTTGAGATAGGTGCCTAGACTTAGACTTTTGTGTGTGCTTATTTGTTGCGGGACTTGTAGGTGAACGGGTCGGAACGGGTTATAGTTAGTGCCTGGTTTGTAGGTGGACTAACTAGGATTTTTGGCTTGTGTTGTGATACTATTCCCTTTGCGTGTGTTTATATCGCGTGGAATTGTCATTGTGTTGGTTATATCATCGAGCGAGGCGGTCGTTGTACTAACGAGTTGAGACGACGTGTGTGCGTAATAAGGACTTGCAAACCTTATTACGGGTGCAAATCGTGTCTAACAAGTGATGTACGACGAGTGTTGAGCAAGATGGGGCGGTGTTATGCGTGTTGTTTTATACGTTCGTGGACTAATCGTTTTGCATTCTTTAGAATGATGACGCGAAACGAGATCGAGACGAATGACGAGGAGTTTAACTCTAGAGTTGCGGCCGCCGTTGCAGAGCAAATGAGTGCGTTTCGAGAAGAAATGGATAGGAAGTATTCCGAATTTCGGGGTAGTAGTGAATTGGAGCGTTGTCTTAAGAGCTTCATGAGGACTAAACCCTCGATGTATGATGTGAAACAGGATCCTTTGGTAAGCACCACATGGATCTCAGATGTCGAAGGGTGTTTTCGTACTATTGAATGCCCTCCCGAGAAAAAGACGAGACTCGCTACTAGTTTGTTGCGGGGTAGGGCGAGGGATTGGTTGGATGGTAAGATTGACCTTGTCGGTGGTGAAACGTTTATGGCTTTGTCGTGGGACGAATTTAAGGAGGAATTCTTCGAGGAGTTCCGGACTTCAGTCGATTTGTGGGAGTTGCGTAATGACTTACGAAATTTGTGACAAGGATCTATGGATTTGAATACTCTCAAGACGACCTTTATGGTGAAGGCTCGTTTTTTCCCGGAGTATTTGGGAAATATTCGTTTATTGATGGGGGATTTCTATCGGACCTTGAATGATGACTTGAAGAGTAAAATTAGCCGGAGTCAAGCGAAATCATTTGCGGAATTATTCGACTTGGCTAGAGGTTTCGAGTCATACTCGCGATTCAAGAAGGGTGAACCTTCGAGTGAGAGAAGGGTCGTTTCGTATGGTGCTCCGAGTAAGAGGACTAAGGGTCCGAGTGTGAGCACGGGTGGTACACGGACGGGTATACTGGATTCTAGTGCGTCTAGATGTTATAATTGTGGCATGAGGGGTCACAAGTCTTGGGAATGTTCGGTACCAAAGGTTGATGGCATGGTGTGCTTCAATTGCCAAGAAGAAGGACATCGTAAGTCGGAATGTCCCAAGTTAGCGGGGACATGTGCGGCAAGGAGACGTTAAGGTACATTTCATTTTAATAAATATGTCCTTGATTATTTATTATGTGCCGTTGAGTTTGATTTGGTTAAATGCATTGTGTTGTGCGTGTTATTGATATGGGTGACGTTCCTAATGGAAGTACCCTAAGGTGACGTTTTGATTGATGGGCGAAGGGCGTAAGACTTGGTGCAACCAAGTATTCCTTAGTATTGGGAAATGTTTCTACCAAGCTATGTGTGTGGGCTTTGGTGTTCGGATGTTAGAGCATGTTCGCTCTCATGTTAAATTTGATGAACCATGAGGTTCGTCGGGTGGATTTAAACCCTTGAAATCTAGTGTTTTGGATCTCGATGTATGTTGGTGAAGGAGTCTACGTGACGCGACATTGGTGCCTCTTTTATACCTACTAGCGTGATGTTCGACTCCGATTGTGTTGCGGTTACATTGTACTTAGGGTACCGAAGTGAAACCCCTAGGTACATGAGTGATCGGGTGGAATTTGACAAAATATAGCAATTGGATGATTGCGAGAGTAAAATTTGTGTAGTTGTGATGAACTCTTCATTCGAAGTGTTTAGGGATTGGTTGAAATCCTTCGTGTGCTCAAGGTTGGAGCAAGATGTGGTGATGGGTCGTGTGAGCCCAATTGTTGGTAAAGTCTGCCTTTGGTAGCGTTGTACGGTTGTACGAGTTGTGGATATGGAGCGTAGTTCCAAGTGGGGGAGTTACACTCCCGCAAGAGGTGACCTTAGGGTGAGAATTCGGATAATGCTTATGGTAGATCCGAAACTTGTGTTGGGACCTAGTTTTGGTCGATTTGTGGTAGAGTACAATTTCAGTTAAATTGTACTTATGGTTTTGGATGTAAATTGTCACCGAGGTGTTAATGTGGTAATCTCGTTGAGAGATAATGGATGTGGTTGACGAGCAAGGTGAAATCCCTCGGTTCAGGGATGTGCGTGGTGGATTCTCTTTTAGAGAATTATTGTTTTGTGCCTATGTTTGATATAGGTAGTTCTTGCTCTATTGTGTGGATGGTTAGTGGTATCCGTTAAGGTTCACTATAGTGTAGCAGAGCGCGATGTTGCACTACTCGTTGTTTGAGGCCAAAAGTGCGTATGTGATTGGTGAAGCATGACCTTCGGGGTCCGCTGACTTCATCATGGGATTATTGATTGGTGAAGCATGACCTTCGGGGTCCGCTGACTTTATCATGGGAGTGGTGTAATATCGGTGAAGCATGACCTTCGGGGTCCGCTGACTTCATCCGGTGTTGAGATTGGGAAGTGGATCGCGTGTGTTTGCGGATTCACGATGACGCGTGTGGTTTCGGTCATCTTATTGCGGAAGTGAGTCGCGTGTAGTTCGGATTCACAAATGACTCGTGTGGTTTCGGTCATTGTATTGTGTAAGTGAGTCGCGTGTAGTTCAGATTCACAAATGACTCGTGTGGTTTCAGTCATTGTATTGAGGAGTGAGTCTCGTGTAGTTCGGATTCACAAGTGACGCGTGTGGTTGCGGTCATTCTTTTGGGATAGTGACTCTCGTGTAGTTCGGATTCACTAAGGCGCGTGTAGTTCGACCAATCCCGATTGTTGTTGCGAGGAAGGTAGTGAGTCGCGTGTAGTTCGGATTCACTAAGGCGCGTGTGGTTTTCGGCCAACCTTCGTGTTGTGTGATCTATCGGTTGTTTTATACACCGATGGTGGGGTCGTAAGGACCGTGTGGTGTGATCTATCGGTTGTTTTATACACCGATGGTGGGGTCGTGAGGACCAAGTTGTATGATTAGTGATGCGATAGCCGTGTTTCGCTCACATGTTGTTACAGGTGTAACGATAGTCGATCTTGTTCACCTTTGGATTAACGTTGCCATAGTCATTTTGGGCGGTATCGGTTCTAGCCGTTTGTTTATGATGGTGCGGTAGTTGCGTGTTGGTCGTATTGCACACTACAAGGGATGTTAAGTGGTAAGTGTTATCCGTAAGGATTCTCTTTTATTCGGTCTTCTTCAGTTTGATGGTTGACTTTATTTTGGTTTGTGGTTGTTACTAGCGATGTACTTGGCATAGTACGCTAGAAGTTGATATCTCGGTACGAGATTGGTTGAGTTTTTCCCGATGTGAGGGATTGAGTTAGTGTTAGTGCTCGGAATTGTGGACTTGATAAATCGCAGGTGACGATTTACTTGTTAAGGGTAACTCTTTGAGAAGGATTACCTAGAGGAGTTAGAAGAATACATGGTGATTCCTTGTATTCTAAGTGATTGTTGTAAACTTCGGTTGTTGCGTGTATTGCACAGCTCAGAATGCGTGCAAGTGTGTGTCTTAGTTAATGGATTAGTCCTTGGGTTAATGAGTAATGTGATGAAAGTCAGATTGAAACGTTTGTTGAGAACCGTAGTGTGTCGGTTTGGATTGATTAAGTGATTAGGATCACGAGGACGTGATCGAATCTAAGTGGGGGAGAGTTGTAACACCCCGTTTTTCTAAACATGACGCTCGGGGAGTCATTTGAAGTCCAAGAATGATTATTTAATAGTTTGGATGTAATGCATTGACCACGATTGACTTTGGGATGTTTTAAAAGTGAAATTGGAGTACATCAGGTAAACTGTCGAGTTTGAGTGCAATTTGTCGCGTTCTGGTGCGTCGCCTTCCGTGACAAACATGCTTGAAACTAGACACTTCTGATGGTGATTTCTGTCCACTTTGTCGCGTTTGAGTGTTGTATGTCGTGTATTGGTGTCGTGAAACGCGACAAGGTGTCGCGAAACGCGACAATTGTCGCTGTAATGACATTATTAACCCATTTTAATGGAATCTTTTGAGGGTGTTTTGGTAAATTCACTTATGGCCGGTTCTAGAGCCATAAGACTGATTCATGGCTCATATTATCCTCATTTTCACTCACCAACACTCTCATCTTCAAACCCTAGAGAGAGAGGAGAGATTAAGAGAGAGAGAGAGCTCCATTTGGAGAAGAAGAAGTGTGTTTCGGGTTAAACCTCAAGTGTTAAAGTTGTTCCACTTGTCAACGGCATCATTTTGGCGGTATTGGTAAGTTCTAACTCCGAATTTCATCTTGGTGATTTGATATTCAAGTTTAGGGTTTTGAGCTAGTTAGTTGTAAAACCCATTTAGGAGGTGAAATGGGTAATTGTAACTAGTTATTGTTGATGTTGGTAGGTTTTGGGTTGGTTAATGATTTAACCATGTTTAGGACTTGTATGTTGTGTGTAATCACTAGTATTAGTGATTATAGAAGTGTTGGAACCACTTTTGGGTGTATTTTGGTTAACTAATTTTGAAATGGGTCAAAATTAGGGTTAAGGTGTTATATTGGGCAAGATTGGTGTTTAACGCTTATGCTTGGGTTAATTGGCATATTAGGACCATTTTCACTTGTGTTAGTGATTGTTGGTTAGTTTTGGCGTGCTTTGAGCTTGGAAGTGCAATTTGGGTCGAATTTGCACTAGTTGTCAATTTGGGTCGATTTGTAAATTCACCCTAATTGTGTTGTTTGTTATGTGATTAATGGAATAGGTACTTTCCATTGGCGTGTTGTGGATTATTCGGTTGCATTCATCAAGGCGACAAGGTGAGTGTTAATATCCTATGTGCATATGTATGTGTAGGATGGGTGCGGGTCGGGTGAAGTGGTTCTCGGTTATAGAGCTCACTTCACATATAGGTGGATTTGATGGACTTGTGTATAGGTCCAACTGGCACGGTTGTGCGTTTTGGTTGACCACCTTTGGCGAAGTACACGTTTTGTGTGTACATTATCACACGTGGTTGTGATGTGGATGATATAACCCCAATGGCGAAGGGTTTTGATGTTAAGAAGTGAGTCGCGTATGGTTTCGAATTCACGATGACGCGTGTAGTTTCGGTCATCTTATTGTATCATGAAAGTGAATCTCGTGTAGTTCGGATTCACGATGACGCGTGTAGTTCGGTCATCTTATTGAGGTAGTGATCTCGTGTGGTTTCGGATTACTAAGGCTCGTGTAGTTCGGCCAACCTCGATGTTGTGTTGTTGAAGATAGTAGTCTCGTGTGTATGCGGATCTACTAAGGCTCGTGTAGTTCGACCAATCTTCATTGTGGAAATTGGGTTTCGGTATTGGGTTAAGGGTTTAACCTTGGACGTTTATATATTGTTATATTTATATATTTTTGTATTGTCGTGATGTAGCTAACCCTCCGGGTGTAGCTTCTTGGCGTTGTTCACATTGTCGTGGGTGAACTTATATTTGTTGATATTATTAACTTGTTGCTTAGTGATCGTATGGTATGCCTTGCTTAGCTTGCCTTTACACTTGGATGCTCCGGTATGCGGTATTTGATTATTTGTGTGGCGTGTTCATTTTATGCATATATATGTATGTAGTATATTCTCACTCACTAAGCATTAGCTTACCCTCTCGTTGTTGATATTTTTATAGGTTCGCGTGATGGCGGCTCGGGTAAGCATGGGGATTAGAGATCTTGGCTAGGTTGCTTTAGAAGATCTTGCTTTTGGACTCGATTAGGATTTGGGTAGCGTAGTCCCAAATCACCATGCTCGGTTTTGAGAAAACGTAACTAGTCGGGTCATAACGATTATAACCGGTTTACGATTTAATTAATGAACCATTGTATTAGGGAGTTTAAATTATTAATGTATGTTTTAAGTTCGTTGAACTTACTTTGGTAACAAATATGTTTTGGAACTTGTGTAATGGGACCTAAAGTATTATTTAACGCGTATCAAAAGGAAAAAAATTTATGGGCCGGTTTTAATACGGGTTGGGTTGTTTCATAATATTATCATTAACCAGAGCAGCATATTATAAATAGTGTTATTAATAGCATTATTAACATTATTATTGTTATCACTCTTATTATGATTAAAAGTATCATTTTTATTTATTTATTATTATTATTAAAATATTTGCTATTAATATTATTATTGATATTATTATCATTATTATTAATTGTATTATTATTATTAGTTATATAATTATTATTAGTATTAATATCATTATTAATATACGATTATAATCAGATACAAATATGCACATAAAAACACAGTTATATATATATATATATATATATATATATATATATATATATAAAAATATAAATAGAAACAGATATACAGATATATATATAAACTACATATATACAGATATATAAGTATATAAATACATTATATACATATTTAATTACAGCACAAAGTGTATTCTGTTTCCAATCGTTGTCTTGCTGTAGTAAATTTTAGCTTTATGTTCCAATCCAGTGCAAAGCAGTGTTGAATTTAATCACAAAGTGTACGAACGATTGCAACTTGTTTCACTTTCTACTTTAATTCCTTTTCTTCTTGTTTTGGATCCATGCATGTAAATCTATTAGCTGTCAAACTCAGACCACAAAAACAAACAAGATCAGTAGCAATCCATATCACCTCCTATTTTAATTTTAATTATTTCTGTACGATAGATTGATTCTTGTCGATTTTAATTTGCTACAAAACAACTGCAAACGAATATGGTACTGTATTAATATCTTACTTACATTATACATAAGAGTCGACGCAATTCAAGAGAAAGAAAGAAAAGAAAAATCACCTCGAACCATCAACCATCATCACCAAAAACTGCATTTTATTTTCGGTTTCTTTCTTGTGTTATTGAGCACAAAGACCATCAACCACTTAACCACCTCCACGACACTGTGACCACCATTTCAACCATCACCTTTGTTTTTCCCGGCTTCCTATAGACCTCCATCTTCTATCACCCAAACACCCATGAAAACCCAATAAAAACCATTGTTGCTGCTACTCGTTATCTTCTTAAACCCATGAAGAAACTATTGCAAGTTCTTTTCGATTTATATTTCTAGTTCACTCGAAGAACCAAGCTGCTAAACGTATCTACTTGTTTCTGTTTTACGGCCACTGTTTTGATAGTATTTAAATGTGAAGAATGATGAAGATGCAATAATGCTGCGGTTTCTTTTTATATAATTCAATTGGACAAAATCATCACTATCGAATAATAAGGTTTCTTTTTCCCCACTTTCCAATTTAAGAATAGTGTGGACCAAGGTGTCCCTTTCTAACTTCACCTGCTAAATAACGACACTTGGGACAACTTTTGAGTTAATGGCCATCGGGCTTTAATAACAAATATATTTAGGATCATACTTAATTAGTTATTAAATCCTACAAAGTATTTTTATTGAGGTTGCCAGTAAGCTATCTTTTATGATTAGGATAATGGAAAATGATGTGAGGATGACGAATTGATGAGATAAGGCATATGCATACGTACTATTTCTTTTTCTTTCTTATTGTTGCCGTTCGAACCCATAACTACCATGGTTCATGAACAACCCATTTTATCTCCAACCTCCACCTTCTAACAACCACTTCCACCACCATCTTGTGTTTCTATTTTCGTTTAGAATCGTGAAACAATCACCACCGAACACCTTCAGCTTCTTCTACTACTCGAGTTCTTTTTTTTTATTTCGTGAGCAAAACCACTCAACAACTCCAAGTTGTCCTGTGTCCTGTCTTCCTATTCCGTATCCATTGTTATCAAAACCCATTTCATTTATATTTGCTGCAACCTCGCTATTCACCATTTCTGTTGGATATAAAACACGAATTAAAGAATGTTGATTCTGTGATTAGGATATCAGAATATTAAATGATGGATAACGATGACCATATGGTGATGTGTATATGATAGACAATGACCATGAGGATTGTGAAGTAAGTTGGTGATGTTGGATATTAAACGTTAAACTAGCTGCTAGGTTGCTGTCTCTTAATCGGGTACGACCAGGCCTATAAGTAGAGATTAAGCATGCTTGTTGTTGTGGATTGATTGTTGGGCTTGCAGATCCATTTAACAAATAAATGGACTAGGCTTTAATGGGTTAAAATAATCTGCTGTTGGGCCGAAAGAAGCTGAGCCAGACGAGTTATAATAATTAGATTGAGATTTAGTTCAGAGAAATAGCAATCAGAGGAATGGTTAAGTAGTGTGGGTGTTAAACGAGAGATCTTGGGTTCGAGCCCGGACTCAGGCATTATTTTTTGGAAAAGCCTTTGAGGTAGTAATATATCTTTTATTGTTATTATTATTATTATTATTATTATTATTATTATTATTATTATTATTATTATTATTATTATTATTATTATTATAATTATTATTATTATTATTATTATTATTATTATTATTATTATTATTATTATTATTATTATTATTATTATTATTAGTATTAGTATTACCATTAAAACCATCATTTTTAAAATTATTATTAATAACAAAAGTATTTTAGAAAAATTATCATTTTCATTATTATCATAAGTATTACCATTATTACTACTATTAATAACATTCTTATTAATATTATTAGTACTACAAACATAATAACATTATTTACATAAATATTTATATATAACAAATTTTGATTTAACTAATTATATAGATATATATATATATATATATATATATATATATATATATATATATATATATATATATATATATATATGTATTAGTATAATTATATGTATAAATATTATTATACAAAATAACTATATATAAACTTTGAAATAACAAATATATTACTAAATTAAATAGGTAATAAATAAACTAATTTAATTACTAATATCTGTTAATCATATGTGTTAATATACATACTTGATATAGGTTCGTGAATCCGAGGCCAACCCTGCATTGTTCAGTTTCGTCGTATGAATATTTTTACTACAAAATATTGGATAGTGAGTTCATTTGCTCCCTTTTTCTCTTTACATTTTTGGGACTGAGAATACATGCGCTGTTTTTACAACTGCTTTATTAAATATTTTTTGAAATATATTTTGAACTGCGAATACATGAATTGCTTTTATAAATGTTTGACGAGATAGACACAAGCAAAACATTCCTCTAATGAATTATGTGGACATGATAATTGCCACCGTTGAATTATGTGGACATGATAATTGCCACCATTGAATTATGTGGACATGATAATTGCCACCGTTGAATTATGTGGACATGATAATTGCCACCGTTGAATTATGTGGGCATGATAATTGCCACCATTGAATTATGTGGACATGATAATTGCCACCAATTAATGTGAATGTTATGTATCGAGAGAATGATTTTTATACACAGGTTATGTGTATTAGTTTTTGTGCACGAGATATGTGTACGGTTACTAAGATTTATGAAAAATGGATTGCGTACACGAGAAAGGTGTACTGTATTTAAAAGATATCGCATGTACATTACAGGTGGGTGTAGGATTCGGGCCCATTTGTACCATGCAGCATTTAAATCTTGTGGTCTATCAAAATGATGAATTTTATTGTTTTATGATAAACCTATGAACTCACCAACCTTTTGGTTGACACTTGAAAGCATGTTTATTCTCAGGTATGAAAGAAATCTTCCGCTGTGCATTTGCTCAATTTAGAGATATTACTTGGAGTCGTTCATGACATATTTCAAAAGACGTTGCATTCGAGTTATTGAGTTCATCAAGATTATTACTAAGTCAATTATAGTTGGATATATTATGAAATGGTATGCATGCCGTCAACTGTCGATGTAATGAAAGTTTGTCTTTTAAAAACGAATGCAATGTTAGTAAAATGTATCATATAGAGGTCAAGTACCTCGCGATGATGAAATCAACTATTGTGAATCGTTTATATTGTATATGAACGGGGCATTTCAGATTGGTTGCTTTTAATCATCGTTTTGAAACCTAAATTTAGGTTTACCTTTGTATCATTTGTAAAACTGCTAAAAATGGAGTATAAATCGTGGTAGGTTTGATCATCTGTATTGATACTTTTCCTGTTTTTCGACTTTCATGGGCTTATATATCAGCTGTTGGTGGTTGATATATGACAATGTTCGGGTTTTCATTTTTGTTTTATATTGTTATTCAGTTATGATATTGTAGGCACCATGAATATTACTTGATGATTAGTAGGTCTTTACTGGATTTGTGTTTCGAATTGCTACTTGCTTCACCTTTGTGACGGTAATGACCGCTTTGGACTTTTTTTTATTAGTATTGTTCTTTGCACATGTGATGATTTGCAGGTCGTTACTGGATTCGTGTTTCGAACCATCAGCATTCGTCACAGATTGGCGTTCAATGTTCGCGCTGCAAACAGTGGTACTATTTACTTGCTGCCTTCGTTACCAAGAATAACATTGTTAACGTTACTCTATTTTTTCTTGATTTTTGTTGACTATTATGTATAGGTAGTAATGTTGAGATAATTGGTGCTTATAATTACTAACTCATGAGTGAATCTTCTAATGCTATTAATATTGAAGGTACATTACCCAAGCTATATTTGGTTATAACTATCATAATTCTAAAAGGTTTGAAACTTATTTATATGTTAATGATTTACTCTATAGAATCAAGGAATTACTTAATAATTTAGTGAAACCATTTCATAGTTAGCTCTCTATTGAATTTTATGGAATGTGTTTTTAGGAAACAAATGCTTTAAGTGCAATAAGAGGCCTGATAGATCATATTTGGTAATGAATTGAACACAAATTTGGTTGGACAGAAACCAAACTGTTGAAATGGCCATACAATTTTGTTCGAACAGGAGGCAAGGTAATTATTGTTGATTTTTTTAATAAGTTTATTAATTTATAAATAATGTTCAACATTATGACTTCCGTTCGTTTCATATGCAACAGCACACTCTTGGATGACCGCTATGGGTGGAAGCACAAACTAAAGAAGAGAGGATATTCTGGTATGTTTCTTCTTTTTTCCCTTTTTAGGTGGAACTTGGAGGTCGATTTTAGAGCTTTTCTTTCGATTTTCAACTTGGGTTAAGTTTTCTGTTATTTTTTTTTCAAATTTTCTTTCGATTTTTTAGTTATTGATTACGGAAGGTGATGATTAGGATGTTGAATAATATGTTGTTGTCCAAAATTTTCACCCAATACTGGCAATTGAAACCTTTTTTGTTCAACTGCAGGCTTAAAATTGACTGAAGATTTCTTTACCATTTCGTTTTCGTTGGCTTGATTCTTCGTCGGCCTTTTCTGATTTTCTTCCGGTCTGCAAAAATCTTTTGCCGAATTTCTAATAAGAGTAGGTTTTGAATATACTTTGCTATATTGCTATAAAAGTATAAAGTAGGTTATATGGGATCATGTCTCAAGGGAGTACTCTTATTACCTTTCGAAATTTGGTTATGTCTATGTATATATATAATAATTCCCAAATACTACATATCTGTTAAATTGGTAAAACGGGCTTTACAAGTGTGTTGGAAAATGGGTCAAAAACAGTTAGTGTGGCTCCAAACGGGTTGGGTTAATTTTTTTTCACAAATTTAAGTTTCTTTTGTGATTTTTTCGCCTCAACAAGATTTCATGTTTCTTGAAACTTGCAGATTAAATGCCAGCTTCGTTATTGTATGGATCTTGAATTCTTTTGACTGCCCTAAGTTTTTTTACGACTCGGAATCACCTGCTCATTTAAGACCCACTCCCCCTGCATCAAACAGGTAAACCTCATACAAAAAAGCTAATAATATTATGTTATAGTGGATTAATATCAAAACTGCACATAACGGATGACAAAAGGAAGAAGGAACACTATCAGTCAATGTTACCTAATGGCATACATATAATTTTAGTGCTCTCCATAACCCTTACTCTTTTTTTTTATAATGTTTGGTTGAATTCTTTTTGTGGTGTGATTGTTTTATTTGATTATGTTCAATGGTTATTTATAATAAACAAATAGGGATTCTGATTGTAGATGAATGTTACAGAGAAAAATGTTCATCTGATATTGCTGATACCCTTTTGTAGTATGTTAACCAGATTGCAATTGGAAGGTATTTACTTCTATTTTACTTTGATTTACTCCTAACCTTTTCCTGAATATACTGTAATGTTAAATTTCATAGTGTTTTTCATTTCGCTGGTAGAAACAACAGAAGAGAAGACTATAGGTAGCTACAGTCAATCTGTGCAGGTACACTTACAATGTGTTACAGTTTCAAAAATGAATGTATTGCTTTTGCCTGTGCATTATATGATATACAAATTGATAGCGTCATAATCTTAGGAGTGGACTTTTCCAGTTAAATGATATCTTGCAGATAATGTTTTGCACAGTTAATGGATAATACTACTTTTCTTGGGAACCACTAATTCATGAATGGCGTATTTGCATTTAGATGACTTAATATATATGTATGACGTCTTAAATTAGAGAGGTTTTCACAATCACATGATGATGTCATAACTCATCGCTATAATATAAAGAACTCGAATGCAATTCTATGATGTTTGTGTGAATTGTGAATTGATGCCTCATTAACCTAATGTAATGATACCAGCAAGACATTTGCTTAGATGGGTTAAATATACTCCATTAGACTATTATGTGAGTTTTGAACTGTTATTGTGAGTTTCAAAGGACCGATGCATGTTAGTGTACTGCGATGGTGCTACTTGATAATTTAATTATATATACTTTCACTTGCAAATTAACACTATTTGAAAAGTTGTATGTGAAGGTTGTATGAATTTGATCAACTCGATCTAGCAGATGGTATAGTTTAATATTTATTTACTATTTAGTCACTTTTGAGGGTTAGAGTAAAGCAAGCAAGGCTAGCACTTGAAGAACCTCAAGAGCAGATTTACCGGATTAGAGTTACACTATCTTCCAATATAATGTTAAGAATCTAGAGAAAGGTATTCATTTCAATTTTGCTTGGATTATCGTCTGTGTATTATTATGGAATCAAAGTCAATAATAGAGATGAAAATTTTGTAATAATTGATTGATATTCATTAACTGCTTACATCGTGCATATGTAGTATTTGAAAAACATAAGAAATAGCAACATTTATGCAGTTTTGTTTGAATCGGCATCGTGCCAAATGTAATCAGACTGTCGATAAGTAGTGCTACGTAGTAATTGTTTGTAATAACAAACGGTAAATGGTATCGGATAATATTAGGAATCGAAGAATATTAGCTACGTAAAAATGATCACAAAACAAACAAACCCCCAGGCAACCATAAAACGCCGCCGCATCGCGCGGCCGTACCGTTGCTAGTTATTATGAAACAGAGAGAGTAATAATATTTCATTTGTTGGTACGTATTTTTGGCTAGCGTCTATACGTATCAATACAATACTAGAACTACTCCGTGCGTTGAGGTTGATTTTCGATTGATGTTTACCCTTGGGATAAATCCTTGCACACCCGATTCACAACCTAGAAGTTGTGGGGTGACTTTATCAATCTTCCGGAACCAAAATGTAAATTGGTCTGTGTAGTGCTATGTGGCTATGCGGTTCAGTTCTAGTGATAGAAAGTATTATGTGAGAGAGAAAGTGTGTTTTCTACCACAAGTTCAGTTCCCTTTAAAGTGATGGCCCATCGGGCCTATTTCTAGGCATAAATGCTCCGTGATATTCTGAGACACGTGTCATACTACTATTGCTTGATTTATGTGATATTTATGTAACCAACTTTATGCATAAGTAATGACGTAACATGTGTGCTGCTCACGTGCACATTTAAGGGATTAAGCATAGAAAGTTGTCTTCAGGGCTTACGCAAAACGTTGGGTGACCTGATTATGTAATTTATATATTGTTCTTGACGGAGCATGCTTAATGGATAAATAAAAAATTGCTTTTAATACTTTTGTGTTCCAGACCTTTTTTCGTACATAAATGAAATTTTTATGCATGTAAATCATATGCTACACCATTTTCATTGTTTATGACTGGTACTTTTATCGTACACATGAGATATATACCACTACCACAATGATTAAGATCTTCTTCAATAACATGACGAGTCATGTTATTTTTATGTGAGATGCATATTTAATAGATAAAATAAATAAAATTTAGAATAATGGGTTTATTTTATTTTCCTCTTTGACATAATTCCATGATTTATATTTCTTGCTAAAAAAACAAGTGTTAATCATATTGAAGATAGACATGGTAAAAATCCATTTTTGACGTTGATGGTATTATCTATCGTATTTTCAGAAAATATGATGCATTTTCTACTTTCCAGTAGGGGCATTATCTATTGCTTTATTTTATGCAAGTCAAACACCAACATCAATTCTCTACGTCATCAAAAAAACCGTATAGAAAAGTAGAAATGGAGGATCTGACTTGTTTGTACGCTTTTTTCGGGGTAATCCTAATGTTGATTAGGATTAGGTTGACTTACGGATTGATTGTGGATTAGAACTTGAAAGGACCCGTTCATATCAATTATAAACGTTTCATAACACTTGGTTTCATTGCGAGGTATTTGATCTCTATATGATAAGTTTTGTAAACATTGTATTCATTTTAAAAGACAAACTTTCATTTCAACGAATGTTTTCAAGTATGCATACCCTTTCAAAATACATTCAATCTATACCAATGATATAACTATGTTTCCCAAGTTATAAATGACTAATCTGTCATTTATTTAATAACAATCTTTTTAAACTCGAATGACTTGAATGCAACGTTTTTTGAAAATATGCCATGAATGACTCCCAGAAATATCTCTAAAATGAGTAAATGCACAGCGAAAGATTTCTTTAACACCTGAGAATAAACATGCTTTAAAGTGTCAACCAAAAGGTTGGTGAGTTTATTATTTTATCATAATCCATCATTTCCATAATTTTAATAGACCACAAGATTTAATTTTCATAAATATCATACATCTCATACAGGCATTTCGCAAACTGCATAGATATAAAAACCATTCATATGGTGAACACCTGGTAACTGACCTTAACAAGATGCATATAGAATATCTCCATCATTCCGGGACTCTCATCGGACATGATAAAATCGAAGTACTAAAGCATCCGTAACCCGGATGGGGCTTGTTGAGCCCAATAGATCTACCTTTAGGATTCGCGTCAATTGGTGGCAATTATAATAAACACCAATTCTTAGGCTACCAAGCTAAAAAGGGGCGATATTCGGTCGAATAATCCAACCATAGAATGTAGTTTCAAGTACTTGTGTCTATTTCGTCAAACATTTATAAAAACAGTGCATGTATTCTCAGCCCAAAAATATATATTGCGAAAGCATTTAAAAAGGGAGCAAATGAAACTCACGATACTGTATTTCGTAGTGATTTACGCATATGACGGCACTGAACAAGTGCGGGGTTGGTCTCGGATTCACGAACCTATATCAGTTATATATATATATATATATATATATATATATATATATATATATATATATATATATATATATATATATATATATATATATATATATTAAAACATGTAACAAGTTCGTATATTAATATTATTAATATACTTTTTATATCTAATGATTCGTACTAATAAATAATTTAAATATGGTTATTTTATATATTTTAAATAAATACATAATATTTATATATTAGGTTTTTATTAAAGTAAATCATATTTATTATATTTATTATATGTTATATTAAATAAGTTATATTTATTATATACATTTTAATTAGTTGGTATTTATTTTCGTAGTGCATTTATTAATATATTTATAGTAAATATTTATTAAAGTAGTTTAACAATATAATATTTATCTCTCTTTATAATATATTAGAAATAAAATTAATATATGATAAAAATAGTTTTTATATAATAATTGATGAAATTTGTATATAACTCAATTAATATCATTTTAATTATAAAATATAGTGATATGTAATATTAATATCATAATATTATTAATGATAATAATAATAATAATCAGTTGTATTATAACGATAACTATAATAACTTTTAGTAATAATGATAATACTATAACGATATTGACGATAATATTAGTAATAATATTAATGTTATTAATAATTAATAATAATGATAATAATATTAATAGAACTGATAATTCTTAATAAAGATCATAATTTTAATGAAATTGATAAAAATGATAATTTTAATAAAAATGGTAATTTTTAATAATAACGATACTTTTAATAATAATAATGATAAAAATAATGAAAACGATATTTTTATCTAAATCATAATCTTAACAATACTTTAACTAAATCATGATGTTTATACTCATTATTTCCCAATCAACTTGTTTAATAGCTTTTAGTCCTCTTTTATATTTCATTCATAATAGTGATAATAATAGTAATCATATTAATTAGAGGATACTAATATTAGTTTTAATGATAATGATACTAATAGTAATAACAATTATAATAATACTAATGATAATACTAATAATTATTATAATGATAAAAATAATAATAATAATAATAATAATAATAATAATAATAATAATATTAATAATATTAATAATAACCTTAGTGATTATAACGATAGTAATAATAATAACAAGAACAATTTTTAATGATAATACTTATATTAATAATGATAATGATAATAATAATAATAATAATAATAATAATAATAATAATAATAATAATAATAATAATAATAATAATAATAATAATAATAATAATAATAATAATAACGACGATAATAATAACGACGATAGTAATAATAATAATAATAATAATAATAATAATAATAATAATAATAATAATATTAGAAATGAATTTAGATAATAAAATGGAATCGTCACTCACGTATCAATATTGTGATTCAATATTGCAGGAAAAGTACGCGGATGCAACGGAAATGATAAACACTGAATTCACGATCACAACCCCCGAGCAATACCCATAACCTCCATAGCTATAACTCATAATTTCCTTAGCTTTATCCCGCTCGAAAAACTCGTTTTGAAATAACTCGCTCATGACCTCGTCGTAGTATTTTATGTAATATACTTAATAATAATAATAATAATAATAATAATACTAATATTATTATAACTAGATTAATAATAATAATCTTTAATAAATATAATAATAATAATAATAATAATAATAATAATAATAATAATAATAATAATAATAATAATAATAATAATAATAATAATAATATAATAATAATAATAATAATAATAATAATAATAATAATAATAATAATAATAATAATAATAATAATAATAATAATTAAAATAAATAATATAAATTTTACGGAATATATAGAGAAGAGAGATTGAAGTTGTAAATGAAGTGAACCAGAAATCGGTCGTTTTAAAGGATGTAACCTCACCAGCCACCTCATGCGATCGCATGGGAGGCAAGGGGAGAGACCATGCGATCGCATGAGCTTCTTTTTCTGGCCATAATTGATTTCCAACCTTGCCGACACACGTTTTAATTAATTAATATATTTAATCTTTATAATTAATTAAATATTATATTTTATTCTCGTGCATAGTTGATGTAAGACCCTAAACCCAAGTGTACGGGTGTACATAAATGTCATATAATCAAACTGTATCAAACTGGAACTCACTGTCTGGAATTGAGTGTGTGCGCGCAGCGTACCTTTAGGTGTGCGCTCGGCACACTGTCCCAGCGACAGTTTTCTGCTTTTTCTAAATTTGAGTTAAATGATGGGTATTTTGGTCATTTCATTTGAGGTCGGTTTGGAACCTTCAAAGCTGATCCATTGATCATCTTATCCTCATTTCTACACCACAAACACTCTCATCTCCAAACCCTTGAGAGAGAAGAGTTTTAGAGAGAGGAAGCTCCATTTGAAGAAGAAGGAGTTGGATTCTCACCAATGCTCGGGTTTTAAAGTTGTTCATCTCATTCACGGCTACGTTGTGGTAGTATTGGTAAGTTCAAACTCCGAATTTCATTGATTGATTGTGATATTCAAGTTAGGGTTTGAACTTAAATCGTTGAGAAACCCATTTAAACTCTTGAAGTGAGTTTAGTGATGCTTGTAATCGGGTTTATTGTTGTTATTGGTGGGTTTTGGGTTGGTGAACTAATTGGCCATGATTAGAACTTGTAATTGGGTTTAATCACTAGGTTTAGTGATTACGGAAGTGTTGGAACCCATTTAAAGTGTTTGAAAGACTAATTTTGAAATGAGTCAAAATTAGGGTTTTGGGTGATTTTGAGAATGATAAGTGTTTAACACTTATGATTGGGTTCAATTGGCATATTAAGACCATTTTCACTTGTGTTAGTGATTATTGGTTAGTTTGGGCGCGTTTCGTGTTTGTAAGTGCAATTGGTCGAATTTGCACTAAGTGTCGAATTGAGTTGGTTTGCAAATCCACTCTAAGTGTGTTGTTGTATTTGTGATAATGGAATAGGTATTTTCCATTGATGGGTTACGGATTATTCGGTGGCATTCATCAAGGCGACAAGGTGAGTGTTAATATCCTATGTGCATATGTATGTGTAGGATGGGTGCGGGTCGGGTGAAGTGGTTCTCGGTTATAGAGCTCACTTCACATATAGGTGGATGTGATGGACTTGTGTATGGGTCCAATTGGCACGGTTGTGCATTTTGGTTGACCACCTTTGGCGAGGTGCACATTTTGTGTGTACGTTATCACATGGGTGTGTGATGTGAATTATATAACCCCAATGGCGAAGGGTAAATATTGTGATGTGGACTTATATAACCCCAATGGCGAAGGGTTAATATTGTGAGTGGAATAATTATGCGTACATGTATATGGCGTGTTTATTTATGAATGTTATGGTATGAACCACGTGCCGATAGTACCATAACATGTATGTGACGAGTATTATGATGTGAACCACGTGCCGGTAGCATCAAGTGTGAACCACGTGCCGGTAGCACTATAAAATTTGGATGTGAACCACGTGCCGGTAGCATCAAGTGTGAACCACGTGCCGGTAGCACTATAAAATGAGGCGTGAACCACGTGCCGGTAGCACCAAAGTGTGAACCACGAGCCGGTAGCACTATAAAATAAGATGTGAACCACGAGCCGGTAACATCGAGTGTGAACCACGAGCCGGTAGCACTATAAAATAAGATGTGGACCACGAGCCGGTAGCATCGAGTGTGAACCACGAGCCGGTAGCACTATAAAAGAGTATGACTCAAATACGTATGGTGTGAACCACGAGCCGGTAGCACCATAGCGTTTATGGTTAACCTTGAGTGTTTTACGCGTTGTTATATATATTGTATACGTATAATGTTGTATTGTCGTGATGTAGCTAGCCCTCCGGGTGTAGCTTACTGGCATTGTTCACATCGTTGTTGGTAAACTTACTATATTGTGGATGTCGTTAGCTTGTTGCTTAGTGATCGTACAGTATGCTTAGATTAGCTTGCCTATATGCTTGGATGCTCTGGTATGCGTTATTTGATTATTTGTGTGGCGTGTCCATTTTATACATATATATGTATGTAGTATATTCTCACTCACTAAGCGTTAGCTTACCCTCTCGTTGTTTACATTTTTATAGATTTGCTTGGAGACGGTGGCTCGGGTAAGCGTGGGGACTAGTGGACTCGCATAGTCGCTTTAGAAGATCTTGCTTTTGGATTGATTATGATTGGCTAGCGTATCTCCAATCGCCATGCTCGGTCTTTATTTTGTGTTAAAAATCATGTGGTTGAAAACTTGTATTTTGTACGAAAGTCGTAAAACGTCCGATGTGGGCCCGGTCTCGTAAAACACATTTTATTATTGGAACGTGTTAGTTTTTACTAATATAAAATGTTGTGAAAAGCGTTTGGTCTAAAAGTGTCGGGAAGCAAGAGATCTTTTTACAAAAATTGGAAAAAGTGGACAGCGGGCTGCCAGGCCCTGTGCGCGTCGCGCATAGGTGGGGCTGCGCGTAGCGCACCCCATCTGATCAGCTCTGTTTAAATTTTTTTTATGCTGCGTTTTTGGTTGGTTAACGGGTTGGGTTGTTACAAGTGGTATCAGAGCATGGTCTAAGGGATTTAGGTGACTTGAGATAGATGCCTAGACTTAGACTTATTATGTGTGCTTATTTGTTGCGAGACTTGTAGGAGTACGGGTCGAAATGGGCTATGGTTAGTGCCTTGTTTATAGATGGACTAACGTTTATAGTAGTAATGCGGATATTATTAATATATTATTGTGTTGTGATAATAATTCTTGCGTGTGTCTATATCGCGTAGAATTTTGTTTGTGTTTGTTTATATCATCGAGTGAGGCGGTCGTCGTACTAACAAGTCGATACGGTGTGTGTGCATAATAAGGACTTGCAAACCTTATCACGGGTGTAAATCGTGTCTAACAAGTGATGTACGACAAGTGTTTAGCAAGATGGGGCGGTGTGGAGTGTGTGTTTTATACGTTCGTGATCTAATCGCCTTGCATTCCTTAGAATAGCGATGGGAAGTGGGATCAAGACGAACGACGTGGAGTTTAATACTAGAGTTGCGGCCGCCGTTGCGGAGCAAGTGAGTGCGTTTCGAGAAGAAATGGATAGGAAGTATTCCGAATTTCAAAGTAGTAGTGAAATGGAGCATTGTCTTAAGAGCTTCATGAGGTCTAAACCCCCGATGTATGACGGAAAACCGGATCCTTTGGTAAGCACAACTTGGATCTCGGATGTCGAAGGGTGTTTTCGTACTATTGATTGCCCTTTCGATAAGAGGATAAGACTCGCTACTAGTTTGTTGCGAGGTAGGGCGAAGGATTGGTCGGATGGTAAGATTGATCTTATCGGTGGTGAACCGTTTATGGCGTTATCGTGGGACGAGTTTAAGGAGGAATTCTTCGAGGAGTTCTGGACTTCAGCCGATTTTTCGGAAATGCGTAATGAGTTGTGAAATTTGCAACAGGGTTCTATGGATTTGAATACTCTCAAGATGACCTTTATGGCGAAGGCTCGTTTTTGCCCGGAGTATTTGGGGAATGATCGGTTGTTGATGGAGGATTTCTATCGAATTTTGAATGATGACTTGAAGAACAAAATTAGTCGGGGTTACGCGAAGTCGTTTGCGGAGTTATTCGCGGTGGCTAGGGGTTTCGAATCATATTCGCGATCGAAGGTTGGTGAACCTTCAAGTGAGAGAAGGGTTGTTTCTTATGGTGCTCCAAGTAAGAGGACTAAGGGTCCGAGTGTGAGCACGGAGGGTACACGGACGTGTATATCGGACTCTAGTGCATCTAGGTGTTACAATTGTGGCGTGAGAGGTCACAAGTCTTGGGAAGGTTTGGTGCCAAAGGGGGATGGCACGGTATGCTTCAATTGCCAAGAAGAATGACATCGTAAGTCGGAATGTCCCGAGTTAGCGGGGACTGGTGCGGCAAGGAGACTTTAAGGTACGTTTTGTTTTAATAAATATGTCCTTTGAATATTTATTATGTGCCGATGAGTTCGGGTTTGTTGAATGCATTGTGTTGTGCATGTTATTGTTATGGGTGACGTTCCTAATGGAATTACCCTATGGTGACGTTTTGATTGTTGGATGAAGGGCGTAAGACTTGGTGCAACCAAGCATTCCTTAGTGTTTGGAAAGTGTTTCTACCAAGCCATGGGAATGGGCTTTGGTGTTCGGATGTTAGAGTGTGTTCGCTCTCGTGTTGAAGTTGATGAGTCGTGAGGTTCGTCGGGTGGATGAAACCCTTGAGATCGAGTTCTTGATCTCGATGTATGTTGGTAATGGAGTCTACTTGACGAGATATTAGGTACCTCTTTCATACCTACTAGCGTGGTGTTCGACTCTAATGGTGTTGCGGTTACATTGTACTTAGGGTACCGGAGAGAAACCCTTAGGTACACGAGTGACTAGGTGAAAATTTGACAAGCTATAGCAATTGGATGATTGCGAGAGTAAGGTTTGTGTACATTGTGGTGAACTCTTCGTTCGAATTGTTTAAGGATAGGTTAAAATCCTTCGTGTGCTCAAGGATGGAGCAAGATGTGGTGATGGGCCGTGTAAACCCAATTGTTAGTAGAGTCTACTTTCCTGTAGCATTGTACGGCTGTACAAGGTGCGTGTTGTGTTGGTTTTGTGTCATTGTCTAAGTAAAGCCAACGGGTGACGGTGGACGTCAAATTCTAGTGTGCGAAATGAATTCGTGGGAATTCGAGTGTTATGACCGATGGAGAGATTGGTCACGTATGGCGGATAGTGGTAATTATCGCAGATGATGTTACCACGGCGAGGCGATTATGGAACGTAGTTCCAAGTGGGGGAGTTACACTCCCGCACAAGAAGGTTTTAGTGTGAGATTTCGGATGATGCTCTTAGTAGATCCGGAAATTGTGTTGGGACCTCGATTTGGTCGATTTGTGGTAGAGTACAATTTCGGTCGAATTGTACTTATGGTGTGGGTTTTAAATTATCACCAAGGTGGTAATGTGGTAAATCTCGTTGAGAGATAATGGGCGTGTTTGACGAGCAAGGTGAGATCCCTCGGTTAAGGGATGTGTGTGTGTCGGATTCTCTTCTAAGAGAATTATTATTTTGTGCCTCCATTCGATATAGGTGGTTCTTGCTCGATAGTGATGAAGTTGTGCTCACGTATGTATAATGCATGTGCATAGATTCCAAGTGAATGGAATATTTTCAAGTATGTGGATATACTTGTTGTTTGGGTTGAATGGTTAGTGTATTCCGGTCAGGATTCACTATAGTGTAGCAGTGCACGATGTTGCACTACTCGTTGTGATTTGGGACGTGAATATCGGATTGTTTCGGCCATTTTATGTGAAATTTGAGATGTAATAGTCGTGTTTTGCTAACGTATTTGCGGTAGTTGCGTATTAGCCGTGTTTGCGCACTACAAGGGTTGTTGAGTGGTAAGTGTTATCCGTAAGGATTCGCTTTTATTCGGTCTTCATCGGTTCGGGTGTTGACTTTATTGTGGTTGTTACTAGCGGTGTACTTGGTATGGTACGCTAGAAGTTGATATCTCGGTACGAGATCAGTGGAGTTTTCCCGATGTGAGGGATTGAGCAAGTTCCTGTGCTCAGATTTGTGGATTTTAATAAATCGCGGGTGACGATTTGGTTGCTAATGGTAACTCTTTGAGAAGGATTTCCTAGAGGAGTTGGAAGAATACGTGGCAAATTCGCGTATTCTAAGTGATCGTTATAGACTTCAGATGTTGTGCATATTGCACGTCTCGGAATGCGTGCAAGTGTGTATTTAGTTATTGGATTAATCTTCGGGTTAATGCGTAATGTGGTGGAAGTCGGATTTGTAACGTTTGTTTGAGGACCATAGAGTGCGGTTCCAAATGGTTAAGTGACGAGGATCACGAGGACGTGATCGATTCTAAGTGGGGGAGAATTGTAAGACCCTAAACCCAAGTGTACGGGTGTACATAAACGTCGTATAATCAAACTGTATCAAACTGGAACTCACTGTCTAGAATTGAGTGTGTGCGCGCAGCGCACCTTTAGGTGTGCGCTCGGCGCAATGTCCCAACGACAGTTTTCTGCTTTTTCTAAATTTGAGTTAAATGATGGGCATTTTGGTCATTTCACTTGAGGTCTGTTTGGAGCCTTCAAAGCTGATCCATTGATTATCTTATCCTCATTTCTACACCACAAACACTCTCATCTCCAAACCATAGAGAGAGAAGAGTTTTAGAGAGAGGAAGCTCCATTTGGAGAAGAAGGAGTTGGATTCTCACCAATGCTCGGGTTTTAAAGTTGTTCATCTCATTCACGGCTACGTTGTGGTAGTATTGGTAAGTTCAAACTCCGAATTTCATTGATTGATTGTGATATTCAAGTTAGGGTTTGAACTTAAATCGTTGAGAAACCCATTTAAACTCTTGAAGTGAGTTTAGTGATGCTTGTAATCGGGTTTATTTTTGTTATTGGTGGGTTTTAGGTTGGTGAACTAATTGGCCATGATTAAAACTTGTAATTGGGTTTAATCACTAGGTTTAGTGATTACGGAAGTGTTGGAACCCATTTAAAGTGTTTGAAAGACTAATTTTGAAATGAGTCAAAATTAGGGTTTTGGGTGATTTTGAGAATGATAAGTGTTTAACACTTATGATTGGGTTCAATTGGCATATTAAGACCATTTTCACTCGTGTTAGTGATTATTGGTTAGTTTGGGCGCGTTTCGTGTTTGTAAGTGCAATTGGTCGAATTTGCACTAAGTGTCGAATTGAGTTGGTTTGTAAATCCACTCTAAGTGTGTTGTTGTATTTGTGATAATGGAATAGGTACTTTCCATTGACGGGTTGCGGATTATTCGGTGGCATTCATCAAGGCGACAAGGTGAGTGTTAATATCCTATGTGCATATGTATGTGTAGGATGGGTGCGGGTCGGGTGAAGTGGTTCTCGGTTATAGAGCTCACTTCACATATAGGTGGATGTGATGGACTTGTGTATGGGTCCAATTGGCACGGTTGTGTTTTGGTTGACCACCTTTGGCGAGGTGCACATTTTGTGTGTACGTTATCACATGGGCGTGTGATGTGAATTATATAACCCCAATGGCGAAGGGTTAATATTGTGATGTAGACTTATGTAACCCCAATGGCGAAGGGTTAATATTGTGAGTGGAATAATTATTCGTACATGTATATGGCGTGTTTATTTGTGAATGTTATGGTATGAACCACGTGCCGGTAGTACCATAACATGTATGTGACGAGTATTATGATGTGAACCACGTGCCGGTAGCATCAAGTGTGAACCACGTGCCGGTAGCACTATAAAATTTGGATGTGAACCACGTGCCGGTAGCATCAAGTGTGAACCACATGCCGGTAGCACTATAAAATGAGGCGTGAACCACGTGCCGGTAGCGCCAAAGTGTGAACCACTAGCCGGTAGCACTATAAAATAAGATGTGCACCACGAGCTGGTAGCATCGAGTGTGAACCACGAGCCGGTAGCACTATAAAATAAGATGTGAACCACGAGCCGGTAGCACTATAAAATAAGATGTGAACCACGAGCCGGTAGCATCGAGTGTGAACCACGAGCCGGTAGCACTATAAAAGAGTATGACTCAAATATGTATGGTGTGAACCACGAACTGGTAGCACCATAGCGTTTATGGTTAACCTTGAGTGTTTTACGCGTTGTTATATATATTGTATACGTATAATGTTGTATTGTCGTGATGTAGCTAACCCTCCGGGTGTAGCTTATTGGCATTGTTCACATCGTTGTTGGTGAACTTACTATATTGTGGATGTCGTTAGCTTGTTGCTTAGTGATCGTACGGTATGCTTAGATTAGCTTGCCTATATGCTTGGATGCTCCGGTATGCGTTATTTGATTATTTGTGTGGCATGTCCATTTTATACATATATATGTATGTAGTATATTCTCACTCACTAAGCGTTAGCTTACCCTCTCGTTGTTTACATTTTTATAGATTTGCTTGGAGACGGTGGCTCGGGTAAGCGTGGGGACTAGTGGACTCGCATAGTTGCTTTAGAAGATCTTGCTTTTGGATTGATTAGGATTGGGTAGCGTATCCCCAATCGCCATGCTCGGTCTTTATTTTGTGTTAAAAATCATGTGGTTGAAAACTTGTATTTTGTACGAAAGTCGTAAAACGGCCGATGTGGGCCCGGTCTCGTAAAACTCATTTTATTATTGGAACTTGTTAGTTTTTACTAATATAAAATGTTGTGAAAAGCGTTTGGTCTAAAAGTGTCGGGAAGCAAGAGATATTTTTACGAAAATTGGAAAAAGTGGACAGCGGGCTGCCAGGCCCTGTGCGCGTCGCGCACAGAAGGGCTGCGCGCCGCGCGCCGTGCACCCCATCTGATCAGCTCTGTTTAAATTTTTTTTATGCTGCGTTTTTGGTTGGTTAACGGGTTGGGTTGTTACAGTTGACTTGTAATTTTTGTCCCAATGACTTGTACGTTGACGCTTGACTTATGACCCGATTCCGGTTTTTCGAACGTCCTTTCATACGCTGAGAAAACTTGTACTTTACGTTTCGCTACGTGTACCTTTATCAATAATTAGACTTATTCGCCAATAATTTATATTACAAGAAATATAACTTATACATTTGAGTGTTTTCGTCATTTGCTTCTTAAAATCATCTGCTCGTTATTTATTAAAATATATTTAAATAATATTATTTAAAATCTTTAATACAAGAAAAATAAATATAATCAATTTGTTTAATATTTGCTAATATTATTGTAACACCGCGTTTTCCCCGTATATGATATATAGGTGTATTGTGTATGTATGACTAGTGTATGAAGGATTTGAGACGTGTTTGTGTATTGAAGTTCAAGTACGCGAA
This sequence comes from Rutidosis leptorrhynchoides, assembly GCF_046630445.1. Taxonomy (NCBI): domain Eukaryota; kingdom Viridiplantae; phylum Streptophyta; class Magnoliopsida; order Asterales; family Asteraceae; genus Rutidosis; species Rutidosis leptorrhynchoides. The sequence goes on from NC_092335.1 coordinate 128,631,365, forward strand.
AATGAGTCAGACCACGCTAAAGGTCGCGGCGCGAAGAAGATGGTCGTGGTGCGACAATACACTGGTTTCAGTTTCAGGAGGCTCGACAAACAGGCACCAGATCACGTGTAATCTCGCGGCGCGAGGAAAGTGGGTCGCGGCGCGGCGTTCCTGGCGAGCCGGTACCAGATTTGTAATTTTAAGAGATATCAAGGGCATTTTGGTCATTTCGCGTGTGTACCAGATTTGGGATCTTAAATCCCATCCACTCATCTCATTTTATTCATTTCTTTTCCTTTTTCTTCTCCATTTTCTCTCAAAACTTCAAAACCCCATTTGATTCAAAGTGAGATTTGGAAAGGAAGATTCGTGATTCGATCTTTCGCGTAAGAGACAACTTTGTTCTCCTCGTTCTTAGCTACAAGGTGATACTAGCGGTAAGCTCTAACTCCGAATTTCATTTTCGTGTTCATCATCTAAATTTGGGGCTTTTGGCTTGTATGTGCATAAATGAAACCCCATTAGTTGTTAATTGAAGATTAACACCAATATTCGGGTTTATTGTTGTTGTTAGCGGGTTTTGGGTGTGGTGAGCAAGTGTAAGCTTGTAAGACTTCCAAATGGGTGTAATCACTAGTATTTAGTGATTATTGAGGTGTTGGAAGCCTTTAGGGTTCATGTGGTCGACTAATTTTGAATAGAGTCAAAATTAGGGCTTGGTGATGATTATGACCCAATTGTTGATTTAATAAGGTTTATAAACTTAAAATGAATTAAGTTGCAGTATAAACCCGAGTTAAATGTGTTTTGGTGTCAAAACTTGTTAATGGTGAGATGTTGACTTCTTATGGGTCAAAATTAGGGTTTATGGGCGATCTTGAGAATGTTAAGTGCTTAACACTTATGTTTGGGTTTAATTGGTGTATTAGGACCATTCTCACTTGTGTTAGTGATTATTGGTTAGTTTGGACGTGGTTTGAGCTTGGAAGTGCAATTGGGTCGAAATTGCACTAGTTATCGATTTGGGTTGATTTGTATATCCACCCTAATTGTGTTACTCGTTATGTGGTGAATGGAATAGGTACTTTCCATTGGCGTTTGCAGATTTTGGTTTGACATCCATCAAGATTTCAAAGTGAGTGTTAATATCCTATGTGCATATGTATGTGTAGGATGGATGCGGGTCGGGTGAAGTGGTTCCCGGTTATAGAGCTCACTTCACATATAGGTGGATTTGATGGACTTGTGAATAGGCCCAATTGGCACGGATGTGCGTTTCAGTTGACCACCTTTGGCGAGGTGCACACTTTGTGTGCACGTTATCACATGTGCTCGTGACGTGGATTATATAACCCCAAGGTTTAAAAGGAATTCTATAGGAAAACGACAATAACTTAATTAGGGTACTAAAATTTATAAACTGCGTCGCAAAATTCTAAAGCACCTAAATCTTAATCTAAAGAAAAAGCACTTAAGGGATTTTAGGTTGATATTGAGTTGTGATGTGGATAACCCCGATGTAGTGGATTTTATAATCTCGTGACCGTGTGTTTTGATATTGGGAAGTGGATCACGTGTGGATGCGGTTTCACGATGACGCGTGTAGTTTCGGTCATCTTATTAAGGTGGTGATCTCGTGTGGATGCGGATTCACTAAGGCTAGTGTAGTTCGGCAAACCTCGATGTTGTTGTGGTATTGAAGATAGTAGTCTCGTGTGGATGCGGATTTACTAAGGCTCGTGTAGTTCGGCCAATATTCATTTTGGTAATTGACTTTCGGTATTAGGTTAAGGGGTTAACCTTGGGCGGTTTACGCTTTGTTATATTTATGTATATATTGATGTATTGTTGTGATGTAGCTAACCCTCCGGGTGTAGCTTATTGGCGTTGTTCACATCGTCTTTGGTGAACTTACTTTGTTGATGTTGTTAGCTTGTAGTATAGCGATTGTACGGTATGCTTAGATTAGCTTGCTTTTATGCTTGAATGCTCCGGTATGTGCTATTTGTTTATTATTGTGTGGCGTGCCCATTTTATGCATATATATGTATGTAGTATACTTTCACTCACTAAGCGTCAGCTTACCCTCTCGTTGTTTACTTTTTTTTTTATAGATTTGGATGGAGTCGGTGGCACGGGTAAGCGTGAGAACTAGTGGACTCGCGTAGATTGCTTTAGAAGACGTGCTTTTGTATTGATTAGGATTGGGTAGCGTATCCCCAATCACCATGCTCAGTTTTGTTGGAAATTAAAATAGTCGGGTCGTGTTTGCCCTTTCGGATATTTAAACTATGTATTAAATGTTTTAAAAGCTTATTGAACTTATTATTTGTGTTAAAGATGCTTTGGAAACATAATTGGGACCTAAATATTAATGTATTAAAGAAAATTTTTTACAGGCCGGTTTAAATACGGGTTGGGTTGTTTCAATTATATTATATTATGTAGTAGAAAATATATATATCATATATATATAATCAAAATCTTTATTTAACGATATAATCTTTAGTTTTTCAAAACTAATTATATTCAAAGTTTATTATATATAATTAAAAATTATTTTAAATAATAAAAATTATTATATCTCATAAAGTTTACATTTTAAAACTTAAAATTGATATAATCTAATTATGCCCAACATTTAATCTTAACTTCTCGTACGTTCATATTAACTTATCTAAATATCAATTGAATCAATAAACGAGTGCTAGTAATGTTTACACAATAACTTGAAACTATATATATATATATATATATATATATATATATATATATATATATAGGGGCAGGATCAATGGGGAAGTAACCAATCGGGGGGAAGCTGGGGGAAGCAAAAAAAAATTTTTTTCGTTTTTTTTGAATTTTTTTTTCCGGCGTCAAGATCACACGAAAATATGAACATTTAGAAGAGACACTTCGTGATGAATGTTATTATTTAGGCGGGAAAACGATCGACAAAAATAACATTCAAGATAATATTGTTCGTGAAGAATATGAACGTTTTTTTCATGTTTTGTGAAGTAAAATTTAGCCCGATTTAGAGTTTAGGGTTTAGGGTTTAGGGTTTGGTGTTTTGGGTTTATTCCATAAACCCAAAACACCAAACCCTAAACCCTAAACCCTAAACTCTAAACCGTTCGTGTTAAAAACTCAATCTAAATCCTAAATCTAAACCCTAAATCTAAACCCTAAACCCTAAATTTCTAAACCCTAATATCTAAACCCTATAAACCCTAATATCTAAACCATAATATCTAAACCCCAATAGCTAAAACCTCAAAATACGCTCGAAAAACACGATAATTGTTATATATTACTTCTTCGAGCGTTTTCCCGCCAAAATAAAAACATTTATCACAAAGTGTCTCTACTAAATGTTCATATTTTCATCTCATCTATAATGTTCGTGAACAAAGTTTTTTCAAAAAACGAAGAAGGAAAAAAAAATTGCTTCCCCCCGCTTCCCCCCGATTGGTTACTTCCCTCTTGATCTTACCCCTATATATATATATATATATATATATATATATATATATATATATATAATATACATAAACTATTTACCTTTATAATCAAAATGTTTTTAATAACATAGTTCTCGAAAACGTTTTTATACTTTTGAAACTAAAATAAATATTATAAATTTTAGTTTTTCAAAACTAATTATATTAGAACTCATTTTATTAAAAGGTTATAATAATAGAAATCGTTATATCATAAAACGTTTTAAGAAAGTAAAATCATATATAACTCATAACAGGTTTCAGATTTTTAATTTACAGTTTATTAGTGAATCGTAGGGTATGGTCTAATGGGTAATTAATGTATGAAAATCATTTTAACGTAACACATCGATTTACTTAACTTGTCGTCATCCATTATCTAAGCTATCTACATTCCCAAAATTTCACTTTCACACTAAATAATATGAAAGCTATCTAGTTAACGCATATATAGGAAATCGAACAGGAAACTCCACTAACCCTTGTCTAGTTCCCGATAATTGACACTTTTGTTCTTACTTGTAAATCACTTATCATTTATTCCGAATATTGTTAAAAAGAAAAGATTTCTCAAATCACAATGGACCTGTAACCATATCATAATATATCTGATAATTCAATCATTTGAAATTATCTTTTAATTCCGTCGATAAAATATTAAACATATATTAAAACAAATACGTTCATGTAAAGTATTATACATCTAATACTTTGTTAACGTTTTCAATTAATATAACAATATAGTTATATACATATCTATTTATACATAAATGTTCGTGAATCGTCGAGCGCAGTCAAAGGGTAATTGAATACATGAACACAGTTCTAAAATTTTTGAGACTCAACATTACAGACTTTGCTTATCGTGTCGAAATCATATAAAGATTAAGTTTAAATTTGGTTAGAAATTTCCGGGTCGTCACAGAACTTAGCTATGATTAAGGGAGTGAGAGGTGTTTAATTATTTGGTGGCGGTTCCCCGAAGGTAGTGGGATTGTGATCTCACTTTACGCCGTTAAGGTATTTGTTCACCATTGAATCTAATTTAATGAGTTTGATGTATGAGTGATTGATGAGATGCCTTGATGCTGGAATAAGCATCTCTTCTTATAGTGTTGTTGGAGAGCTTGTCCCCAGTTTCGAAGTCTTGACCAACTTCCAAGACGGTTATGAAAATGTTGGTGAACTTTCCCTAAGTGGGTTGATTATCAAATATGATATTATCATTTAGAATCAATTTCATCTACAACCTTTATCATTCAGATAAAACTGAATAATTTAGTATTGAATGGTTCATAATCTGAATGGTTCAGAGTCTCTGAATGAATTTAGTTCTGAATGACAATAAGCTGTTTAATAACCATTTTGAATAAACAAATTGAATCAAATAAATCAACTTGTTATCGTTTTATTTGATAAGTGTTCTGGATACGATTTAAGAAGAATATTACATAAAAATTAACCTCTTAATGGTTAAGATGGTGTTTCAACTCTGAATGGTTCAGCACTGAATGATGAACCAATCACCACCATATCTCATTAAGAAGTCGGAAACAAACGTATTGAATGGTTCAGCATTCAGTGCTCAACCATTCCATTAAGAAGTAAACAAACGCACATTATTTCTTCAAAATGATTATCAAATATGATATTTTTATTCAGAATCAATTTCATCTACAACATTTAAATCATTTAGATTATGAATTACTCAGCGCTAAATTATTCATTTTTATCAAAGGCATCAATAGCCGTATTTATATTTATATATAGAATAAAATATAGTAAAATTATTTAATTTAACTGAAATTATAAATTATAATTTTTTTTTTAATACTGTAATTAGAAGATTCTCTTTGATTAATATTTGCTTGATTATTCCCTATTTCACCCGTTTCACCTCTCCTTTTGACTTTAAATTCTTCTTCTTCTTCTTTGACCCGTCTTTTTCACCATATCCCTCAAATAATTTTCTTCGATCGAATCGATCTCAATCCCCAAATATCGTACCACCTCAAATACAAATCTTAATTTTGTATTACGAAATCCATGACGCTTGGCTCAGGTGGATCTAGTGTCGTGGGTCAGTATTCCTCTCTCAGTCAATCTCCTATATTTGCCCTAATTTTAATCTTCTATTACAATCGCAAATTAGCTAATTACTTGTCAATTATTTCGTTTTTCTGATGTCGTTATATATGATGAAACGGTGTATATTGAGTTTTTTACAGTTAGGTTTAATTTAGGTCAATTAACATGTATAGGTTATGTATTATTGGTGATTTATTTTGTTTGATTACTTTTATGCTACTATATTCACGATCTATCTGTTTATGAATGCTACAGTTTATCGACGTTGATTGTAGTTTATAATTTCGTTGCATTTTGATCAATGTTTACTTCTAGGGTTTGTGTTTGTTTAAAATGGGATATTATTAGAACTTGCTAGTTTGTTGTGGCGTAAATTATGGTTAGGTGCTATTAGTTGCTTGGTTTTAAAAAGGACTCCTAGGTTGTGCCTAGCCGCTACGCGCCTCTGGACACTAGGCTTGGCGCCTTGGTTCATACTTGGTCATGAGGCGCAGCCTAGGCCAGGAGAACTAAGACGGTGCCTTGGGCTTCGATTTTACAATTAAGTGAAGTTTCTAAGCTTTTCAAATCATGTATTTTATCGATTTTGGACTTCGAACTTTTTTGTTTTGATTTTCGAAAATGTTATGAATAAGCAATTCATAGGTATTTTATGTGTTATAAGTGCTTTTTTCGCCCAGTCCCTCAGCTCTTAGTGTCTCGGATAGCCTATCGTTTTTTTAAAACAAGATCAGTTGTGTGTTTGTTATTTTGTCGGCTCTGTTAGCTGTTATGGCCTTGCTTAAGTGACAATTAAAATTTATTTAGGTTGAGATTAATTTCATTTCTGAAGATTTATTAAGGTACGGGAATGCTTTGTTTTAATTGTGGTCCATTGTTTGAGATTAATAGTGAGTGTACACTTCAGTAGTTAGCGGTCCTTCTTAATGAACACCTACTTATCATGCCTTTTGATTGAAGATAATTGATGAGGGAAGTGATGTATTGTTGAAGTTCGTATGTGTAGCCTCTTGATGTGGTTGCCACATTTATTCATCTTTCGTTTGTACTTTGTAGAGCATGTGTGAGCTGCATTTTCGTTTTGATTTGTATTTGTATTTGTGTTTCATGTGAACTTCTTTCATTTATTTAAGTCCGAGTATAACATATATATTTCTAATGCAGGTGTGTAATATTTATTTAACATGCTATTTAGGGTGTAGACCACTTAAACAAGGTTTAATCTATCTAATCATTATATTTAAAATTGGTTGCAGTGCCTCGAAATTTCAGATTGTTAGAGGAGCTTGAGAGGGGAGAAAAGGGTATTGGAGATGGCACCGTTAGTTATGGGATGGATGATGGAGATGACATTTATATGCGTTCATGGACAGGCACCATCATTGGTCCTCACAACGTAAATTCCATTTCTTCTGTCTCTGAACTTCAATATTATATTTGATTTGAGCTTGAGTGTTTGACTAACGACTTGTTGACTTTACCTAAGCATCTTTATCGTAAACAGACTGTTTAGTCAACAAGAGGAACCTTATTTTATAAACGTGTGTGGCTAGTGTAATTGCATTGCAGTATGTTATAAATGTGTGTCGTGGTCATACTAAAGTAATGTTACTTTATTGTGTGGTTTTCAGTGTGTACATGAAGGGCGCATTTACCAATTGAAGCTATTCTGTGACAAAGATTACCCGGAGAAGCCTCCTACTGTCAGATTCCATTCTCGGGTTAACATGACTTGCGTCAACCATGAAACTGGAGTGGTACGAACTTAAATGTTTTCAGTTAGTTATTTTTAATGATTTTTATCAGTGTTGATGTCTTTTACATAATCTGATCCTTAGAACATTTGAATTTTCATAAGCTGCTTTTTAACTTTTCTTCTTATCATGCTGTGTTATCTTAAGACAATATTCGTATAGGCATGGCCAAGTAGGGACGGGAACCTAAAGGTTAGATAGGGACGGATGGAGGTGGACTCTAATGAAAGGTTTCCCGCCTTCAAAAACCTTAATAGGAGGATTATGATTCTAGCCCTAAAAGTAACAATAAGCAAAATAATTATTTAGTTAGCAGGTGATAAAATTGAATAATCTGGTTATGTTGGTCAATGATAGCATACGAACCTGTGATAGTTGTCAAATTTTAATTTTAAATTTCCTTTACAGTTTTTGGGATACTTTATCATAAATAAAAAGGGAAACCTCGGTTTATCCAATATTTCATAATTTCAATATAATAAATCCAAATATGATTGAAAACCAATATATCAAGGGCAAGCAAGAGGAGGCGAAGGTGTTTCTATATTTCAAAACAACGCAGACTATTCAAAAGTACATGTTTGATCTTTATGAGTCAAACATAATACGAGTAGGTTTTATGAACCCACAACATATTTAACATCTTTTGCTCAGTTAAGGCCTTTTTCTGTATGTGTGTAGTTGAGGCACATCTTATAGAACAATTATTAGCCTTTAGGCTGCCAAATATGGATATAAGTGAAACTGACCAAAACAAGCTGCTCAGGGTCAAATTATTTTCATAAGGATCTGTTCTTGGATTCTGCTTGAGCCTGGAAATTATTCATATTCTAATATGGACATAGGTTGCTTGAAAGCATGAAATATTACTTCTCTTAACCTCCTATTTTTATTGATTCTACCAAGCCTTTTTTGAGCTTGTGCTTGTTTGGTTCTTATGTTAAGTTTTTTATTTTCTTTATCAAACTACTCTTTAAACTTGGACCATCATCATGACCCTAGCATGTACTCTGATTTGAAAGACCTTACATGTTTTTTAACGACAACTTGTGCTAGCTTTTGGATTTATGCTGAACATAAGTATGAAATTTTAATTTTTATTTGCTCGGAACTTGAGTCGGCCTAATAATCATATCGTATTTAAGGGAAACATATGTGAGCCGTAGTAACTTTCCTGCTGTACAATCTAGTTTCTGACTAGTCAGGACATGCGGAAAATGTAACTAACTTGAAATTATATAGAGTTGAAAGACAATCTACTTTTTGCTCGAACTCGACCCGATCGAGCTTGAGTCGAACAAGTTGTCTGATAAAAGCTCCAGTCTTTTGCCCCTTGTATTTGTCGTCCTATCTGTGGCCTGTGCGATTTTTGGTTTTATTGGTGTGATTGTGTTTAGCATCATAGAATACTTTTTTCCTAATTAAGGGCTGCATTGCATACTATTTAGGCATTTGTGGTTAGTGGTAACCTGCATTTATGGAAGGGTCTACTACTCTAATGGGACATGTCATGTTATTTATGTGTGTAGGTGGAACCAAAGAAGTTTGGGATATTGGCGAATTGGCAGAGGGAGTACATGATGGAAGACATACTCGTACAGTTGAAGAAAGAGATGGCCGCCCCCCATAACCGTAAGCTTGTCCAGCCACCAGAAGGTACTTTCTTCTAGTTGTCCATGGAATTGAAAAAACAATCAACGTTATGTCACGGTGATGAATATGATATTTTGTGCACATTTGAAACGGTTTGTTAATGAAATCCTTATGGTCAACAAAATGTAATGGTGTTGTATTTCACAGTACCGATGTTTTCCCAACTTAATTCATGATAACATCTCAATTTTAATGTGAATGAATGAATGAATGAATGAATGAATGATGCTGTTGTGCCTACCTCTTTCGCTCCAGGTGAATGGTCCTATTGGCTTGGTTAAAAGCTTTAGTGGGGTTATGGTTAATTTTAGGCAAGTCTGGCATGTCTTTTGGTTGTGCATAAAGTTGAAGCTGTGGTTAAGTGGGGAAAAAGTTATGCTTATTCCGTTTCCACAAATTAAAGTATGGGCTTAAAGATATGCTTATTTCTTTTACATCATAAATTACATGAAAAGGCCATCTTGTTTCTTAAGCTACAAGATATCAACCAACAGGTATACCATGGGGACACGTCATGACTCATGAGACTGAGTGTGCGAGTACATGTAAAAAACGTGTGCTTGCTACAAAGTATTGGTTTGTTCGAAAAAAATGAATGCTTGATGTTGTGTTCTTTTCCCTTTTTGAGGGCCATTAAGAAAATGTAATCGGGCCAGATACTTGGAATAACTAATCATTAGATGTAGTGTTTAGATATTAGATATAAGTACAAAAGATGTCGATTGATCGGGCCCGTTGGGAGTTGAGGTTCATTGCTTTTGCTTATGCTTTTGGTTAGGTTTGGTATGGTAGGTAAGCAACTTGGCCAACTGTGTACAGTAAGAGCCGTATGTAACTAGTTTTGTTATTTTTAGTGAAGTTTACAGATTATTCCGCCGCCCGTTTGGTGCCTTGCGCTTTCTGTTTATTTATGGGTCCAACTTTGGACCCGTCCTTGTCAGCTGATTACAATGTTGGAACCATGTGAAAGGTTTTTAATTTTGTTTGCTATTAGTTGGATTTTATAAGGCTGGTCCCAATGGTCTTGTCCTCCCTCCGCCAACACCTCCGCCCAGGAGGACATCAATGGCAGCAAGGCCCCCAAGGGATTGCTCCGCCCTCCGATTCGTCTCTTCATTCGTGCGTTTGTGAAATATTTCAGGACGGAAGGGATTGTTAATTTATATAGTACTTTTTGCTTTTAAACTTGTACATTTAATGAATTAATGAAAGGAAGGATTGTCGTTGTTGGGAGTGTTTAGTACTGGGTTTAGTCATGAAAAGGAACTGTTGATGTGGTACCTAGTCCTGGGAAGGGAGGAATTTCACCATTGGGAGCACCATAAGAATTGGTTAGTCGGCTAAAATCATCTTGGCTACATGCTAAAAAATGATTGAGTGAGAACACAGACATTTCTTTTGAATTTATGATTTTTTGATTAAAAGTAAACTTTTATTCATCTTGAAGACCGTATTTTGTCAAATAATACTCTCTATATAAGTCTGTGACATATAAATCTATAATAACACTGCATCTGCTTCTAAATTTTTCTGGCGATATCCAGCAATCGTCACTGCTATTCTTACTGTTTAATCTGATAGTACAAGGCTCTCTCAATTGTGCTGGTGTAACATGGGGAGGAAAAAGAAACTTGTTTCCGTTACCGCTCCTAAGGTTTTAAGGAGCAGAACTGTAGGTGGGGAGGATGAGGCACATAATAGTGATGAATCTAATTCATCGGTTAACCAAGATTCGGAGTCAGAGCCGTTGGATCCCTTGACAGGGTTACCGATTTCTGTGGAAGAAGCAAACCCAAATGATCACGGTGGTGAAAAGGATACTCATAATATTTTGGATTATGAGTTTCCTCCTCTTAATGCAAAGTTGTATGACAAATCTAAGGAGGCTACATACACTAATACCGGGTCGTACTCCAACATGATGAACAAACATAAAGTGCACGGTCTCAATAGTCCAAATATGGATGAAGGGCAGGGGAGGCTTGGTGAGACTAAAGATCCTGTTATGGATGATAAGGATTTGACTAAAACTGCATCGAATCAGTCTAGTAGAATGGATAAGGGGCAGGTTAGGAACAATAATAATGATGATGATAAGATCCATACTACTAGTGATTCCTTTAAAGATCTTCTTGATGGTGGCAGACCTAAGGATGCTGATGTGAAGACTCTTATTGTAGTTGACAAGGTTGAACCAACTTTTTCTTATTTAGGTGCTTTCAATGGTAAGCAAAATAAGAAAACTGTGAATTTCAAGTTTATAGAACCTTCTGTTACTTTAGATGATGGTATTGATGTTGAGTTACCGTTAGCATCTGTTCTGGAAGTAAATGAAAGGTATAATAATACTCTTTATGGGTATTTTCTAGGTAAACGAGTAGCATATCCGGTTGTTAAAAACTATGTTACTAACGTATGGAAGAAGTTCGGTCTGGAAAAAATAATGATGAACACTAAGGGTTTCTTCTTCTTTAAGTTTAATTCGGAAAGTGGATTACACGGTGTGCTAGAATCAGGCCCGTGGATTATTCGTTCAATCCCTATCATTCTCAATGCATGGTCTCCTGATGTTCCTTTAACAAAGGAGGATTTAACGCGTGTCCCGGTTTGGGTGAAAATTCATGATATTCCTCTTGTAGGATTTACGGAGACCGGGTTGAGTGTCATAGCATCTAATATTGGTTCTCCGGTAATGTTTGTGAAGACCCGTCCTAATCCATCCGGACGAAGTCCATATCGATTATAAACGATTCACAACAGTTGATTACATCACGAGGTACTTGACCTCTATATGATATATTTTACAAACATTGCATTCGTTTTTGAAAGGACAATCTTTCATTACATTGAAAGTTGACGGCATGCATACCACTTCATAATATATCTAAACTATAAATGACTTGATAATAATCTTGATGAACTCAACGACTCGAATGCAACGTCTTTTGAAATACGTCATGAATGACTCCAAGTAATGTCTCTAAAATGAGCAAATACACAGCGGAAGATTTCTTTCATACCTGAGAATAAACATGCTTTAAATTGTCAACCAAAAGGTTGGTGAGTTCATTAGTTTAACATAAATAATCATTTCCATCATTTTAATAGACCACAAGATTTTCATTTTAAGTTCTCATAAATAAACGTCCCATGCATAGAGACAAAATATCATTCATATGGATTGAACACCTGGTAACCGACATTAACAATATGCATATAAGAATATCCCCATCATTCCGGGATCCTCCATCGGACATGATTTAAATTTCGAAGTACTAAAGCATCCGGTACTTTGGATGGGGCTTGTTGGGCCCGATAGATCTATCTTTAGGATTCACGTCAATTAGTAGATCGGTTTACTAATTCTTAGGTTACCAAGCAAAAAGGGGCATATTCGGCTTCGATCATTCAACCATATAATGTAGTTTCGATTACTTGTGTCTATTTCGTAAAACATTTATAAAAATTGCGCATGTATTCTCAGCCCAAAAATATATAAAGGGTAAAAAGAAAAATGAAACTCACGCATATAATTATTGTAAAACAGTTAATAAAACATTTGCATGTATTCTCAGCCCCAAAAATATAAAGAGTAAAAGGGAATCAAATGAAACTCACGCATATAATTATTGTAAAACAGTTAATAAAACATTTGCATGTATTCTCAGCCCCAAAAATGTAAAGAGTAAAAGGGAATCAAATGAAACTCACAGTAATGTATTTTGTAGTAAAAATACGTATGACGACATTGCACAACAGAACAATGCAGGGTTGGCCTCGGATTCTCGAACCTATATCATTTATATATATTAATACATATAATTGAAATCAAATAAATTTATATATTATATCATAATTTATATGTTATACAATTTTAATTTGTATATGTATTTAATATAATGAATATTTATATAGTTTTATTAATGTGTATATATATATATATATATATATATATATATATATATATATATATATATATATATATATGATTAATATTGCTAAAAACCATATTTTGTTATATTATATGTGTTTATATAACTAGTATTTATTTGGTAAAATAATGTTAATAATTATAACTAAAAAGTTGTATCTTTTATGATAATAATAATAATAATAATATTAATACTAATTAGGTTTGGTAAATGATATTGGTATTAATAATTTTGATCATAAAAGTAATGATAAAACAATAATAATGATAATAATATTAATAATGTTAAAAGTAATGTTAATAATAATAATAATACTAATAATAATGGTACTTTTAATGTTAATGTTAATAAATAGATAATTTTAATAATAATAATAATTTTAATATTGGTCTTAATGATAATACTACTAATTTTAATGATAAAAGTCATTATGATAATTATAATAAAAATAATAGTAATAATAATATGAAAACTACCTTTAAAAGCTTAAAATAATAAACCGCCTGAGCCGGGACTCGAACCCGCGACCTCTCGATTAACGACCACACACCTAACCCATTGATCCATCAGTTATTTTCTGAAATTACTATCACTTTAATTTGTTTTAACCCATGTTTTCTGCTTTCTTATTCAACATCATCATCATACATCATGAGTCATTATCCTAATCATCATTATCGATATATATTACAGAATTATCATCATCGACATCATTTATCATCATTGTCAAATACCAAGCTCTCGGCCCAACAAACCTCGGCCCAACAGAAAACTCGGCAGCCCAATATATTTTCACCCATTATTGTTTATAGGAGCCCAACATAATTATCAAGCTTAGTGGGTCTTACAAGTCTAAATAAATAAATAAAAAGCTGCAGGTGGGAATCGAACACAGGACCTTTAGTTCAACACACACACTCCAAACCACTGAGCTATTCCTTTTTATTTCTGAATTAAATGATACCTAATATTTTATAACCCTTGTTTCCGTTCTCTTCTTCTTCTTAATCTATTTTCATCATAACCTTAATCATTTTCTATATTATAAACTATATCATTTCTGCCATTGTAAATTATATCATCACAGCCCTTCCTCATTCCTAATATTACTATCGTCTTCTCTACTTACTCATGATCACTATCAATAAGCATCATCGTCTACATCATTAAACATGCATCATATTCATCATCGCCATCTTTATATTATCATCACAGTACGTCACCCATTTCATGATTTATCCTCATCATTAATCTACAGCAGCAAGAAGTAGGCCGACCACCCAATTAAGAGAAAAATGGATTCACGGTTGGAAAGTAAAGCAGGTGCTGTAGCAAAAAGAATCGATTTTTGGGCCCTCCAATAAAGTGATCACCCCACTAGACTAAAAGAATGATAATATGTCGACAACTTATCATTTGGGTGGGTCGTGTTTATTGAAATGTTAATTCATGCGCTACTTTAATATCCTAATTGTTTATGTATTAAACTATCTTATATAACAACAACTAAAACGTCCTGGCCAAAAAAATGTATTCATTGTGGTCGCTTTTATAACATCACAAAAACATACCTAGTAGGTTTCATCAGGAGGATCCAAAAAGAAGGTGGTGTCCGGGTAAGGTGATTATGAAGGAAGGTGGTGGCTGACGAAAAGGTGCAAATGTTTGGGGTTTGTTCTTGTTAATGAAAACAGAAAAATTGATACGCAGTTGGTGATTGTATTTTATGATAGTGGTTTTTAGTTGAAGTGGTTCATGATGTTGTTCACCGTGTTAAGTGGTGGCGGTTTATGGTGAGTTGAAGGGGTAGTCGTGGGTGCTGGAGGATGGTGATGAATGGTTCTCGGACAAAGCAAGAACGAAAGAAACTGAGAAAAAAAGAAGTCAAGGGTGTTTATGAATTTCCCTCTCATCGTTCATATTTGCATGTATGTATATTTGAAGAGAACGAGATGGTTGATTGATTCATAGCAATTGAAGGATGTAGATAGAATATTCTTCAATCAATAAGAAGACAGAAGTAAAAGAAAATATGAAAGATCACAGATTCTTCAATCGGAAGAAGAAGACAGAGTAAAAGAAAAGAAAATGTAAAGTAGATAGCGATTTGAAACTGAATTTGGATTACTCTTCTGTTTTTATGTCGTGATTGGTACTTGATAGGTTTAAAAGATCAATCACACACAGTAGAGGAGATATAAGAAACTGATTACGTTCTATTCTGTATTTGTAACTATATATATATATATATATATATATATATATATATATATATATATATATATATATATATATATATATATATATATATATATATATATATATATATGTATTTATACATCTATATTAATGTATACGTATGTATGGATATCTGTTCTTTTATATATTCGTAATTTGTATGTATATAGGTATATTTATATAACCGTATATATATGATTCAGTAATTATATATTATAATTAGTTCTTTTATATAATTGTATTAATATTACACTTAATATTATAAATGATAATAAAAGTAACAATTTAATAATAAAATTAGTAATAGAGATAGAAATAACAATAATAATACATAATAATAATCACATTATTAATGTTAATAATAATAATAAAATATATTATTTTCTAATGATAAGAATAATAATAATAATAATATCTATTCATAGTACTAATATTAATCATGTTACATGTTTAAATTTTATATAAGAAAGTAATAATAATAATATTGATATAACAATTTATACATATCAAATCTCATATATATATTTATTTACATATTTACTTATACACACTTGTTCGTGAATCGTCGGGCATAGTCAAGGGTTAAATGGATATATGAAATAGTTCAAAATTTTCAAGACTCAACATTACAGACTTTGCTTATCGTGTCGGAAACATATAAAAATTAAGTTTAAATTTGGTCGAAAATTCCCGGGTCATCACAGTACCTACCCGTTAAAGAAATTTCGTCCCGAAATTTGAGTGAGGTCGTCATGGCTAACAATATATATGTTTTCCTGACGTATATGAGCTGATAAATTGAGTTTTATCATCATCGAGTAATGTGGATAAAACATTTCGTTTTTTACGAAGGGTACGAGTGAAGCTATCATGAAAGAGTGAAATGAGTAAATGTAGATTCGTCATATCTTTTGACGTAGACATGATTGAATTTAGAAAATAAGGTGTGTCTTAACTATTGACGTTGTCTTGGTTGAATTCCGGAAATCAAAGAATTTAAAGAAAATCTTCGAAATCTAAAAGATTTGATTCTTCGGCGAGTAATGAAATTAAGATCTCTATAATTAAATACGGTGATCTTCCTCGATTACTCTGTCTGATATTTCCATTATAAATTAAACTCTTTCGTTCCGTTATTCTCACCATTCCTACACTTTCTTTCTTAGTTCATACATACAAAAGATTATGAAAATGCTTAATCCCGTTCTAATCCTTGATATTTTCCTAATTATCATTTCTGTCATCCTTCTTTTCAATTTTTCCACCAGAAAAATCTGTTTACTTCTACTATTACCTTGGGGTGATACTATGTTTAATTCTATCGTGTCTTTATATTGCTATTCGTATTAATATCCATGGTTTGTAACCTCCGTGTTGTTATTGGGCTTTATATTTTGTCTTATATTTTGGAGCTCTTTGCCTTTTTATTATCTTCTCAATCTCTAGTAAAGCGAGTAATAGTCCAGAATTCGTAAGTATGAAGTTTCGAATGAACATGACTAATGTTCTAAGAGAGAGATTGTAATAGCACGATCTTAATTGGTTAAATTACCAGAATTCAAGAGAGAAGATAGAACTATCAAGAAAATATGTTCTTGATATGTTTAGATTAGATAGAATGTGAGAGTCGTGTAACATGGCACATGATGACGGTAAGGTCTGTGAATCACCACGTTCCATTAGAAACTCAGCATGACTTACTGTAATATAATCACGTTGATCAAGTGTCATTATATTATATTAACTCATGCATCAGTTCCCAGCATTACTTCAATAGCATTCATATTTTAAGCTCGAAAGTTTACAGAATATAGAAACTAACAGTTTCTATATGATGTAACACTGATAGCACTAAGAGATTAATGATTTCAGATAAGAATAGTTATGAAAATACCTTCAGAAATATGGAGGATATTTATAATGAAAGATACGATGATATCTTGGAATTTCTAATATGGAATGATGGTGAAGAAAATTTGTCAGCAAGAGTTTGAAGTCAGAAGCAAGGTATTCGCTAAAGATTTCATCAGAAACAGAATCATCAGGATTCTTAATGTACAAGTTTAGTCCTTGTGATTTGTTCAGAGACTCCTTCATAGTTTGCTCAATCAGTTTTTCAGTTTCAAACTTTTTCTAAGCTTTGCCAACACACAATTCTTTATCATCAACTTTTGGCTGTTGAGGTTGTTTACAGTTTTTGTTGCTTCATTCAACTTTTCAAAATTCAGAGTATTAATTCGCAGACTGTGAGCTTTTCATAATTTCGGAATGGAAGATCATAGTTCTAAGAGATAAATGTTATATGGATACATATAACTGTTGATGTGGAAGTGTTGCGAGACTCACAATACAGATTTGCTGATTCCCGGTAATTGGTATGGCAGCTCTCGTTACAAGATGCGGATGAGTATATGATAGGGTTTCAATGAATAAATATAATGATTTATCAGAGAGATTTAAGCCAAAAAGCAACGAGGTTGCTGGTACGTCTGCTGGTAATATGGTGGAATATAAAAGAATTCTACGGTATCAAAAGGGTAATTGTATATATCAGGATTATAGTAAGGCTACTTTGAATGAAAAGTCGAAGTTGACTTGTTGGAGCTGTGACAAAATTGGCTACTTTAAAAAGGGATCGCAAAGTTATTTTTGCTAATAAATGTCAAAGGATCTGACGTGGCTACGTGTTAAACTTTTACTCAGTTGTCGAAAGTTTCTCAGGTGCATAACTATATGCATAAATCTTTCCTTCCGTTAATGAAGTGCGGTTGATTCATCCTAACGTTTGAGGTGTCTTCAAGAATCATGAAAGGTTTGAACGCAGATTGTAATCGTCAAGATACAAATGAGGTTTAAGATGAAATCAAGTGGCAACTTGAAGAAATGTTTAGTTTCATATGTTATATTCAATATTTTAATTCATTTTAATTGTCCAATATTATTAGTCCACAGTTGACAGTCCAATAATTCATATATAATTTAATATATAATATTCGAATTAATTAATACGTATCGTGACCCGTATACATGTCTCAGACTCGATCACAACTCAAATTATATATATTATTGTAGAATCAACCTCAACCCTGTATAGAGAACTCGTTCATTACTGCATATAGAGCGTCTATGGTTATTCCAAATAATATATATAAATGCGTCGATATGATATGTCAAAACCTTGTATACATGTCCCGATATTTAAAGTGCGTAAAAATAAATAACATAAATTTAAATGACGAATAATAAAGTGCGTAAAGTAAATAACAGAAATTAAATGACGATAAATAAAATTGCGAGAATATAAATTGCGATAAATAAACTGCGATAAATAAATTGCGATAATTAAATGGTAATACGGAATTAACAGTTAGCTAGGAACAGCTAGCTAGGATTTTGTTAGCGTGGATTCTTAATAGAATTTCATATTGTTAATTAATCTGTTTCTAATCAATTTTTATTGTGTCCATTATTTCTTAGTTATGCCACTTGATGGATTCTGATAGATCAAAATCCAAATATGTAATTGGATGAATATGGTTATTCTGTGGTGAACGGATTTGTATACCGATAGATGTAAGTAGGATAGTATATGACTTGTTGAAACAGATTCGAAGAACGTACAATGTAACTTATTAATGTGAAATTTAAATAGTCCTCGGGTATTACCTACCCGTTAAAATATTTTTACCATTAACAGTTTGTACAAGAGAATTTTTAATTACAATCTTTATGAAAACATATATACATATATATTTTCTTCAGATGTATTCAAGGATTTAATGAGTTAATATGATATTAAACTCATTTGCTTTTCAGTTGGAACTAGAATAAATAATCTCTAAAACTTTAGAGATTACATATTCGCCATGTCGAACGAAGATAAATGAGGTAGAACGATACGTAGAACGAAGATCATACTCAAAGTACATATGATGATATTGAAGCTTGGATTGTTGATGGTACTGGTGCTGTTATTGATTGTACTGTTGGTGCCGGTGATGTTGCTGAAGCTGGTACATTTTGCACCATATTCTCCGAATTGATTATTCGAGCGCGAAGTTCGTTGACTTACTACTCCAGGATGATTGTTGGTAACGAGCGGATAAATAAGGTTCAGAATTGTGGATAGAATATAATCTTGTCGAGTTACCCTGGAAATGAGACTAAAAATGGTGTCTCGAACAGGTTCACCGGTAAACACTTCAGGTTCATTGTCAAGAGGTGAATTCGGTTGGTGGAAGGGATTGCCTTCTGCGCATTTCCATTAATTAAGTCGACTGCGAACCCATTAGATTAATTGATAATGGCTGATTGGTTGATTCATACCGATGACGCTGTTTTCGGAGCTTAGGTGAACATCTATGTCGGAATAGCTGTCGGAATAACTATCGGAATAGCTATCGGAATCTGAGGGACTCGAACTGGTTGCAGGATTCATTTTGTACGATCAGATGAAGGATTTTCGATAAGAAATAGATTATAGGATGTAGATTAGTACCCTGCAATACATAATTTACATATGCATATATAATACTAAAATCCCATAGTTACGGAGGAATCTACGGAAGTTGTCAGGCAAAGTTACAGTAACAGATATGCTAAAATGTGAAGTAGCAGATACGTTAAGATATGAATTTTGTCTATACACTATTCATGCAGTCGATGCAGTAAAACGTGTCTAGACTAAGAATGATAAGTAAGTGATTCTCTAAGAATGATAAGCAGGTAATTTTTGACACAAAATGATAAGCAAAACTTTTGATATGCAGACACGGTCGAAGTCCAGACTCAATAATGCATCCTAACGACTTATCAGTTAGACATACTAATGCAAGACCTGGTTCACTAAGACCACCGCTCTGATACCAACTGTGAAGACTCGTCCTAATCCATCCGGACGAAGTCCATATCGATTATAAACGATTCACAACAGTTGATTACATCACGAGGTACTTGACCTCTATATGATATTGATGTTAAAGCTAAGGGGTATAAAATACTATTAATTTTTTACAAGGAAATACTATTAAATACGATACAATTTTACACAAGATATTTATTTATTTATAGAATGGATATACTTAAACCTTGCTACAACACTTATAGGCAGTGTACCTAATCGTACAGTAGCGTAGTTTTTAGTAAGTCCGGTTCGTTCCACGGGGAATCTTTTTAAACAAAGCTTAACGCTATATGAGTTTACTTTTATAAAAATACAAATATATATATATATATATATAAGTAATATTATTATTATAAAGGGGGGTTTTTACCATTTAATGACCGGTTTGTCGATTTTAAAACTTTAGTCGCAGTTAAAACCAAATGTAAAATATTAAAAATAAATACAAGACTTAAATTAAAGCATAAAGTAAATAACGATAATGAAATTGCGAATAATAAAAGTGCGATAAAATAAACTTGCGATAATTAAAAAGTACGATAATTAAAAGTGCAATACAATAACAATAAAAATGCGATAATTAGAAGTGCAATTAAATATAAAATAAAGGAAATTAAATATGAAATAAAAGAATTATGCTTATTTAAACTTCCGTAATCATGATGTTTGACGTGTTGATTTTAGTTTTATGCCCATGGGTTAATTGTCCTTTGTCCTGGATTATTTAATATGTCCGTCTGGTTTTTGTCCATAACAGTCCATCAGTCATAAATATAAAGTGCGAGTGTCCTCGTCAAATTATCCTTATACCCGAAGTTAAATATTCCAACTAATTGAGGACTTAAACTGTAACAAGATTTTAATACTTTGTTTAATAATTACACCAGGATGTCGACTGAGTGTAACCCAAGGTTTTAATATTTTGTTATCAATTATACCAAGTGTCCTTTTACATAATTTCACCCCTGTTTTAATTATTCTAGTGGCTATTAATCCATTCCCGTGTCCGGTTAAATGAACGATTATTCGTACATATAAATACCCCGCCCATCGTGTCCGATCGAGTGTATATGGTAATTTATAGGGACGCCCAATTGTAAATCTTTATATTAACATTAACAAATTATCATTTAGTTAAACAAATATAAAGCCCATTAATAGCTCATAGTCTAATTTCCACAAGTGTCGTTCTTTTGTCCAAACCCCAATTATGGTACAAAGCCCAATTACCCAATTTTAGTAATTAGCCCACCATCATGATTACTTCGGATTAAATAAGCATAATAATAACTTACCTACGAGACATTAATGTAAAAAGGTTGAACATAACTTACAATGATTAAAAATAGCGTAGCGTTACACGGACAGAATTTCGACTTACACCCTTACAACATTCGCTAACATACCCTTATTATTAGAATTATAATTAAAATTAAAATATAAATTATAAATATATATATATATATGTTTTACGTATGAGAAAAGAGAAAGATAGATGATTTTTTGGTGCACCAAAGCTCGATTTTTATAGGCATGTGGGCTGGAACTGAGGCTCATGCGATCGCATGGATTTATGCCTTCCAGGCCATGCGATCGCATGGCCAGCTGGGGAGGCTCATTTTTGGTTGTTTTCTTCTGCCGACGGTTTTATAAATAATATAATATATTAAATAATAATAAGAATTATTTAAATATTATATTATATTTATGTGCATAGTTGACTTGAAATTTTTAGTCCGTTGCGTCGAGCGTTGAGAGTTGACTCATGTCCCGGTTCCGGATTTTCGAACGTCCTTGCGTATAATTTAATATCTTGTACTTTGCGTTTTGAATCTTGTACTCTTGTAATTTCGAGACGTTTCTTATCAATAATTGGAACCTCTTTGATTGTATTTTGTACTTTTGAGCTTTTTGGTCGTTTGCGTCTTCAATTCGTCGAATCTGTCTTTTGTCTTCACCTTTTATTATTTAAACGAATATCACTTGTAAATAGAACAATTGCAACTAAAAGCTTGTCTTTCTTGAGGAATAATGCTATGAAATATATGTTCGTTTTTAGCATTATCAAATATTCCCACACTTGAGCGTTGCTTGTCCTCAAGCAATATCGTCTTGAAATACTAGAATCACTTCTTTATTCTTCACACTTTGTACATCAGTGATTTCTATACGGCGGTATAAACAATGATAGTAACGATAGAACCATGGTTAAAGGTGGGTGTGTCATCCACAGTTGCCTCGGGTTTAGGTCAACGACACTTGCAATCAAATAGCCGATTTACTTTCGGTTTCCAAAGCAAAGTGCACATTTGAAAGGTGGTTTACAGTCCCACATGACTATGAAAATGTAGATCCTTAAGGAAATTGGATCTTTATGAAAATATTTGATCTTTTGAAAATTCAATCTAGCTTTTACCCTAGATAAGTTTTCCGGAATAACCCTTCACCGGTGTTTGCAAAATATTTTTGTGGTTTTGGTGGGTTTCAGATTTGAAAATTTTAGCTCAAAACTTGCGGTTTTGTGTCACCCACTTACTAACCTTGTATTTGGAAAGCAACACGTCCAGTTTACTTGTCCCGTATATTACCTTTCGATAAACTACCGTCCGGTTGTAAAGGAAAGCGTTGAACAAGCATGATAATGCTAAAAACGAACATATATTTCATAGCATTATTCCTCAAGAAAGACAAGCTTTTAGTTGCAATTATTCTATTTACAAGTGATATTCGTTTAAATAATAAAAGGTGAAGACAAAAGACAGATTCGACGAATTGAAGACGCAAACGACCAAAAAGCTCAAAAGTACAAAAGACAATCAAAAAGGTTCCAATTATTGATAAGAAACGTCTCGAAATCACAAGAGTACAAGATTCAAAACGCAAAGTACAAGATATTAAATTATACGCGAGGACGTTCGAAAATCCGGAACCGGGACCAGAGTCAACTCTTAACGCTCGACGCAACGGACTAAAAATTACAAGTTAACTATGTATATAAATATAATATAATATATAATTAATTATATTAATTATATATATATTATATATATATATTAAAAACCGTCGGCAGAGAAAACTCCAAGGACTGAGCTGTAATTTCTATCTCCGCGACTCGCGGAGTTTGAAGAGCATTTTGCCGCGAGTCGCGGAGCCCCAAAAATCAACTCTGGCTATAAAGCCAACCGAATTCTGATCAAAAATCATCATCTTTTCTTCCTCATTCATACGTAAAACTTATATATATATATATAATTTATATTTTAATTTTAATTTTAATTCTAATAATAAGGGTATGTTAGCGAATTTTGTAAGGGTGTAAGTCGAAATTCTGTCCGTGTAACGCTACGCTATTTTTAATCATTGTAAGTTATGTTCAACCTTTTTATATTAATGTCTCGTAGCTAAGTTATTATTATGCTTATTTAAAACGAAGTAATCATGATGTTGGGCTAATTACTAAAATTGGGTAATTGGGCTTTGTACCATAATTGGGGTTTGGACAAAAGAACGACACTTGTGGAAATTAGACTATGGGCTATTAATGGGCTTTATATTTGTTTAACTAAATGAAAATTTGTTAATGTTAATATAAAGATTTACAATTGGGCGTCCCTATGAATTACCATATACACTCGATCGGACACGATGGGCGGGGTATTTATATGTACGAATAATCGTTCATTTAACCGGACACGGGAATGGATTAATAGCCACTAGAATAATTAAAACAGGGGTGAAATTACATTCAAGGGTAATTGGTGTAATTGTTAACAAAGTAGTAAAACCTTGGTTTACACGCAGTCGATAACCTGGTGTATTCATTAAACAAAGTATTAAAACCTTGTTACAATTCGAATCCCCAATTAGTTGGAATATTTAACTTTGGGTATAATAATAATTTGACAAGGACACTTGCAATTTATATTTATGACTGATGGACTGTTATGGACAAAAAAACCAGACGGACATATTAAATAATCCAGGACAAAGGACAATTAACCCATGGGCATAAAACTAAAATCAACACGTCAAACATCATGATTACGGAAGTTTAAATAAGCATAATTCTTTTATTTCATATTTAATTTCCTTTATTTTATATTTAATTGCACTTCTAATTATCGCACTTTTATTTATTGTTATTTAATCGCACTTTTAATTATCGTACTTTTTAATTATCGCAATTTTATTTTATCGCACTTTTATTATTCGCAATTTCATTATCGTTATTTACTTTACGCTTTAATTTAAGTCTTGTATTTATTTTATATTTTACATTAGGTTTTAACTGCGACTAAAGTCTTAAAATCGACAAACCGGTCATTAAACGGTAAAAACCCCCCCTTTTATAATAATAATATTACTTATATATATATTTGTATTTTTAATAAAAGTAAACTAATATAGCGTTGAGCTTTGTTTAAAGATTTCCCTGTGGAACGAACCGGACTTACTAAAAACTACACTACTGTACGATTAGGTACACTGCCTATAAGTGTTGTAGCAAGGTTTAAGTATATCCATTCTATAAATAAATAAATATCTTGTGTAAAATTGTATCGTATTTAATAGTATTTTCCTAGTAAAATATAATCTATTTTATATACACCTCGCAGAACATCAAGTATTTTTTGGCGCCGCTGCCAGGGACTATCTTAAAAGCCGGAAGCGCAACGCTAATATAAAAAAAAAAAAAAAAATTTTAGTTACTTTTATTAAAAGTCGTTTTTGTAAAAATACGTTTTAAAAATTCGAAAATATAAAAAGAAAAACAAAAATATAAGTATTTTTAAGATTTTGTTAAATATTTAAGTTTTATAAGTTTCTTTATTTTTATTTTAGTTTATAAAAATATAAGTTTTATTTTAAAATCTTTTATTTATTTAAAAACAGAAAACAGAAAATAAAAAAAAAAATATAAAAACGCGTAAAAAAATTCAAACCTGTCAACTGAATTTCTGAACCCCGCGACTCGCGGGGTTTAAAGCTTTAATTGCCGCGACTCGCGGAGCCTTTCTGACAGGCGACAGGAAGCCCTAAACCTGCATTAATTACGGGTTTTTAATTAATTAATTATTATTTAAACCTAATAATAATAATTATTATTATTATTAGTTTTATTTTAACTTTTACTTTTTATTTATCTTATATTTTGTTTAATTAGTTTTATTAAAATTGTAAAATTAATAGTTTAATAAAATAAATAATATAAAAATAATATTTTTATAAAAATTGTACTTTTTACAACTTTTTGTATATTTTTATATTTTGTCCCTTTTTAATCGTTGTAGCGTAATATTTGTATTTTTAGCTCATATTTAATTTTAAACTTAGTTTTTGCTATAGTTATTTTTACTCCTAGATTTTTAGGCTTTGCCGTAGAATTCCTTAAGTGCTTTTTCTTTAGACTAAGATTTAGGTACTTTAGAATTTTGCGACGCCTTTTTAAGTTTTAGTTTCTTTTTAAGTTATTTCCATTTGGGATTTAGTTTTTCCTGTAAGCTTTAATATTTTTAGACCTTTTACTATGTATCAATTATCATTCCAATTAGTAATATCAATTTGCGATTATAATTTTAAGTTAGTTGTAGTAATAAGGTTAAATTAGTTAAGTATTTTTAAGTTTTTATAAGTTTCTTTTATTTTTTCGTCACCTTTTATTTTTCAACCATTTTTCTTTTTCGACCTTTTGCGACGAACTCTTTTTCTCTCTTATTTCTCGCCATTCTAGTTTTTAGGACTTGGAATTTTTTCTACTTCTTATCTAAATTTCTTAAAATTACGAAAATTTATTTTAAGTGGTTAAATTAATAGACATCAAAATTTTCTGGTTCGTAGTAATAGTTGGATTTGTACGTGGACCGGGTTATTGGAGCCAAACAGTCCTCAATTATATTGAGACCAAACGAATCCTGCCCCTCTGCTGCATCTTTTGGCTATTCGAAACGTGGGCAAAATCAGAAAAGTCTATTGATTGGATAACTTATTATAATTTTTCTTTCCTTTTAAAAACTAATAGGATATTCAGTGAATGCACCGAGCAAGACGTTCACCACCTTTTGTACGTTCACCACCTGTAACTCGATCAAGACATCGTTTAACAAATATAACCGCCGTTGATTTTTCTTTAGAATCATCATCCAGTAGACCAAGTACTTCAGTTCAAATTTCCGATAATCCATTTTTTGAACCCGACCTCACAATTGAGAATCCAGAGAATATTCAGGAACGGTTCATAGATCCTGAACCATTAAACTTTCCTCCGGAGCCACCAATCATTCAAACAGAGATTGTTGAGGAACGAACTATTAAATCAGAATCATCTAGTGATACCGATTCAACAAATTCAATTATGGAGAATCTGGAACCTTTAAGTATGGAAGACCGAATGAGAGCTAAACGCACTGGCCAAGGTCACGCAATTACTCATCCAGACATTAATGCGCCAGATTATGAAATCAAAGGACAAATTCTACACATGGTGACTAATCAATGCCAATTTAGTGGTGCGCCGAAGGAAGATCCAAATGAACATCTACGTACCTTTAATAGGATCTGCACACTATTTAAAATCCGAGAAGTGGAGGATGAACAGATATATCTCATGTTATTTCCCTGGACTTTAAAGGGAGAAGCCAAAGATTGGTTGGAATCGTTACCTGAAGGGGCGATCGATACATGGGATGTTTTAATTGACAAATTTCTTAAACAATTCTTTCCTGCATCTAAAGCCGTAAGACTTCAAGCAGAAATTGTTACGTTCACACAAAAGCCAAATGAAACTCTATATGAGGCGTGGACAAGATATGGAAAGTTGTTAAGAGGATGTCCGCAACATGGTTTAGACACCTGTCAAATAGTACAAATATTCTACCAAGGATGCGACATCACTACAAGGAAAGATATAGATATAGCAGCTGGTGGTTCTATTATGAAGAAAACCGAAACTGATGCTTACAAAATTATTGATAACACTGCTTCCCACTCACATGAGTGGCACCAAGAAAAAGATATCATTAGATCATCTAAAGCAGCTAGAGCCGATTCTAGCCATGACTTAGATTCCATTTCCGCAAAGATAGATGCTGTGGAGAGACGAATGGAAAAGATGACTAAGGATATTCACTCAATACGAATTAGTTGTGAGCAGTGTGGAGGACCACATTTGACAAAAGATTGTCTCAGTATTGAATTAACAATGGAACAAAGAGAGAATATTTCATACATAAACCAAAGGCCTGGAAATAATTATCAGAATAATTATCAACCGCCAAGACCGATTTACAATCAAAACCAGAATTATAACCGAAATATTCCATACAACAACCAACAAGGTCCTAGCAATCAACAAGTATCCAACAATACTTACAATCAGCAAAGACCGAATTTTCAAAACAAACCACCACAACAAACCGATGATAAAAAGCCGAATTTAGAAGATATGATGACGAAGCTAGTTGAAACTCAAACACAGTTTTTCACATCTCAAAAACAAACAAATGAACAAAATGCTCAAGCATTTAGAAATCAACAAGCTTCTATTCAAAATCTGGAACAAGAAGTAAGTAACCTAGCAAGGTTAATAGGTGAAAGAAAACCGGGAAGTCTACCTAGCGATACAAATGCTAACCCACGAAATGAAACAGCTAAAGCTATTACCACAAGAAGTGGTACAACACTTAAACCACCTGAAATACCTGTAACTTCTGATGAAACTATTCCTACTCCACAAGAACCACAACCTGATCAAGATAAGGAAAAAGAACCGGTAGTTGAAAAGGTAAATGAAGATAACACAGTTAAGGATAAACCTTATGTTAAACCATACCAACCACCACTTCCTTACCCGAGTAAAATGAAGAAAGAAAAACTTGAAGCCGAGCAATCCAAATTTTTGGATATGTTTAAACAGATAAATGTAAATCTTCCTTTCATTGATGTGATTTCAGGAATGCCTAGATATGCTAAATTCTTGAAAGATCTAATCTCAAATAGAAAGAAAATGGAAGAACTCTCGGCTGTCACTATGAATGCAAATTGTTCAGCAGTGCTGTTGAATAAGATACTAGAAAAATTATCTGATCCAGGAAGTTTCACAATTCCATGTTTTCTGGGTAGTCTTAGTTCAATAGAAGCATTGGCAGACTTAGGTGCTAGTGTAAATCTAATGCCGTATTCACTATACACTAAACTAGACCTTGGAGAATTGAAACCAACCAGAATAAGCATACAACTAGCCGATAGATCAATAAAATATCCTAGAGGGATAATGGAGAACATGCTAGTTAAAGTTGGTACTTTAGTATTTCCAGTAGATTTTGTTGTTTTGGACATGGAAGAAGATTCTCAAGTTCCTCTCATATCAGGAAGACCATTCTTAAACACGGCTAAAGCAATGATAGACGTGTTCGGTAAGAAACTGACCCTAAGTATAGAGGATGAGAGTGTTACCTTTTCAGTTGATAGAGCAATGCAACAACCACAATCTGCAGATGATACATGTTATTATATTCAAACTATAGATGCACATGCAGAATTATTAGAAGAATTTCCAGAATTACAAGGAACAGGAGAATGTTCTTTAGGAGAAGGTAATGAACCAATTGATGAAGCTGAAATGTTAGCTACACTTATAGCTAATGGATATGAACCAACAACAGAAGAAATTCAAATGCTAAAAGAAGAAGACAGATATCGATATAAATCATCGATAGAAGAACCTCCGAAATTAGAGTTAAAGCCACTTCCAAACCATTTGGAATACGCTTATTTACATGGTGAATCTGAATTACCTGTAATAATATCGTCTTCTCTTACAGAAAATGAGAAATCACAACTCATTTCTGTGTTGAAAGCTCATAAACCAGCCATTGCATGGAAGATTCATGATATTAAAGGAATAAGTCCTTCGTATTGCACACATAAAATCCTTATGGAAGAAGGTCATAAAACGTATGTGCAACGCCAACGAAGACTAAATCCTAATATGCAAGATGTAGTTAAGAAAGAGATTATTAAACTGCTAGATGCAGGTTTGATATATCCAATCTCTGATAGTCCATGGGTAAGCCCAGTTCAATGCGTGCCTAAGAAGGGTGGCATGACTGTCATTACAAATGAGAAAAATGAGCTTATTCCTACTAGGACTGTAACAGGATGGCGTGTATGTATTGATTATAGAAAATTAAATGACGCCACCAGAAAAGATCACTTTCCCTTACCTTTCATAGATCAAATGTTGGAAAGATTAGCCGGAAATAGTTACTATTGTTTTCTAGATGGATTTTCCGGATATTTTCAAATTCCAATAGCACCCGAAGACCAAGAGAAAACCACATTCACGTGCCCTTATGGTACTTTTGCTTACAAACGCATGCCATTTGGACTTTGTAACGCCCCTGCAACCTTTCAAAGGTGCATGATGGCGATTTTTCACGACATGATAGAAGAATGCATGGAAGTATTCATGGATGACTTTTCAGTCTTCGGTGATACATTTAAATCATGTCTAGTTAATCTGGAACGAATGCTAATTAGATGCGAAAAATCAAATCTAGTACTTAATTGGGAGAAATGCCATTTCATGGTTAAAGAAGGCATCGTTCTTGGACATAAAATTTCAAAAGAAGGAATTGAAGTGGATAGAGCTAAAGTAGATGTAATTGCTAAACTTCCACATCCCACCAATGTTAGAGGAGTTAGGAGTTTTCTAGGGCATGCCGGTTTTTACCGACGTTTCATAAAAGATTTTTCTAAAATTGCCACTCCTATGAATAAACTCCTAGAAAAGGATGCGCCATTCATCTTTTCAGATGAGTGTATCAAATCTTTTAATATTCTTAAAGAAAAACTCACTAATGCACCAATCATGATAACACCAAATTGGAATCTACCATTTGAACTAATGTGCGATGCAAGTGATTTTGTAATGGGAGCCGTTTTAGGACAAAGGATTGAAAAACGATTTCAACCTATATATTATGCTAGTAAGACGTTACAAGGAGCACAAACAAACTATACAACTACTGAAAAAGAACTCCTTGCTATTGTCTTTGCTTTTGACAAATTTCGATCATATCTCGTTCTAGCAAAAACGGTGGTCTATACCGACCATTCTGCTCTTAGATACCTATTTTCAAAACAAGATGCTATACCAAGATTAATCCGTTGGATCTTACTCTTACAAGAGTTTGATATTGAAATCTAAGATAAAAGAGGAGCAGAAAATCTCGCCGCTGATCATCTTTCTCGTCTTGAAAATCCCGAATTAGAAGTTCTAAATGAATCGGCCATACAAGACAACTTTCCTGATGAATATCTATTGAAGATAGATTATAAAGAAATCCCATGGTTTGCAGACTATGCAAACTACTTAGTTTGTGGATTCCTTGAAAAAGGATTATCGTACCAAAGACGAAAGAAATTCTTCAGTGATATAAAACACTATTTCTGGGAAGATCCACATCTGTTTAAAAGTTGTCCCGATGGAATAATACGCCGATGTGTATTTGGAGATGAAGCTAGTAAAATTTTAAACCATTGTCACACAGGACCAACAGGAGGGCATTATGGGCCTCAACTAACAGCAAGAAAAGTTTATGAAGCTGGATTCTATTGGCCTACAATTTACAAAGACGCACACCTTCTTTGCAAATCCTGTGATGCATGTCAAAGGGCCGGAAAAATAAGTCAACGTGATGAAATGCCACAAAATGTCATCCAAGTATGTGAAGTATTTGACATTTGGGGTATTGACTTTATGGGTCCATTTCCAAAATCTCATAATAATCTATATATACTCGTAGCCATTGATTATGTATCTAAATGGGCGGAAGCACAAGCTCTCCCAACTAACGATGCACGAGTTGTAGTCAACTTTTTAAAACGTCTTTTTGCAAGGTTTGGAACACCGAAAGCTTTAATAAGTGATCGGGGTACTCATTTCTGTAATAATCAACTTGAGAAAGTTCTTAAAAGATATGGAGTAACTCATAAAATCTCCACCGCATATCATCCACAAACAAGTGGACAAGTTGAAAATACCAACCGAGCTTTAAAACGTATTCTAGAGAAAACCGTAGGATCAAATCCGAAGGAATGGTCCATTAAATTGGAGGATGCACTCTGGACTTTTAGAACAGCCTACAAAACTCCAATTGGAACCACACCTTTTAGACTTGTTTATGGAAAAGCATGTCATCTTCCAGTAGAAATTGAACACAAAGCATTTTGGGCTTTGAAGACATGTAATCTTGATTTATATGAAGCCGGACGTCTACGATTAAGTCAACTAAACGAATTAGAAGAATTAAGACATGAAGCATACGAAAATTCGTTAATCTATAAAGAAAGAACGAAGAAATGGCATTATAAAAGAATCAGAAGTTCAAAAGAATTTAAAGAAGGAGACAGAGTTCTTCTTTTCAATTCACGATTCAAGCTATTTCCTGGAAAATTGAAATCAAGATGGTCTGGACCATTCATAGTCAAAAGAGTTTTCCCATACGGAACGATAGAATTAATAAATTCAAATGGGATTGAATTTAAAGTTAATGGTCACAGAGTTAAACATTACATACATGGTCCGATGGAAGTCGACAACGAAGTTAATCACAATTTCGACACCACAGCTAACTAAGTGTGGGGAGAATCAAGTCTTTAAAGGATAATATGTATTTCTGTTAGAGTTAGATTGTCTGTTTTCGTGTAGTTCTCGAAAATGGAACCCGAATGGTCTTTCCCTAGCAGACCCTAAAGAACTAGTCTTCTCCCCCCATTCTGAATTTTTATTTTTTTAGGTTTTTACGAAATGAAGACTGCCTGTGAACTAAACCATGGTCTAATGCTACACGCTTTGATCACTAAAAGAAATAATGACATACTACCGAGCGAATTAGTATCAGTAATCAGAGAAAGAATGGACGGAGTTAGAAAAGAATCCAGATGCGAAGATAATAAGTTACAATTTGGTAAAGGAAAATCAAAATCCGCAACGAAAAGAAGAGCACGACACCTAGAAAGATGTCACAAATGCGGAAAATGGTCACATGGAGGTAAATGTTCAAATAATCAAACCTATTCAAACACCGAATTTGTTACTTTATGCAGAGACGGACCGTTCATATGTTTAGAAGAAAAGACACTGAATGCTCGAGGTTACGCCTATGTAGCAATGGAAAACCAATTAAACCGACTATCTTATGAATGGAATAGATCATATAACTAAGAAATCTATTTCACAGGTATGTCTGTACAGTTTTTATTTTTATTTTTTAACCTTTTGATAATAAACGCTAATTTGTTCGCTAAAAAGTATTAAATTGGTATTAAATAAAATTAGGTTTGGCGACCGAAATTATTGATATCATTCAAAAATTTATTACATCACTGCGAAATTTAACGTTTATTCTTAAGGTATAAATATCTTTAAACAATCAACCCAAAATATTTCAAAAATTCATCATGAGTTAAATTAGGTCTTGGAACCGAAATTACTTTACCGAAAAGAGGGGCGCATATTTTTGATAATATTTGATTGATTAAAGTGGGATAAAAAGACAAAAAGATTTTTAATTTTATTTTTACCATGTTTTTAAAATTAATATTTAAATCTTAAATTAATATTGTAAACTTTGTAAAAACAATATATTTAAAATTATAAATATTTGAAAAATTAATATAAGTTTGGTATGAATTTATAATATGAATTTTTAAATTAAGTTTGGTGTGAATTTTTAATTTTTAAAATATGAAATTTTAATTTTATGCATTTTAAATTTTGAGTTTGGTGTGAATTTTTAATATTAATTTTGAATTTTATATTTAAGTTGTGTGAATTTAAAAACAAAAATTTACTTTATCTCATTAAGTTAAGAATATGATTTTTAAAATTCGTCCTAAGTTGAAGACTAGGTCTTTGAACCGAAATTGCTTTACCCGAGGGAGGGACGAGAACTTTTATTATCATTATTTTTAATCTTATTGAATTAGAGTATGCCAAAAACATTGAAAAAACCCAAAAACCTTAGCTTTTAAAACAATCGCTACAAAAAGACAAATTTTAAAATTTTGTCGAAGGACGGACTAGGACATCGATCCGAAACGACCTCGTCCTAAATAATAAGGGAAACAAAATTTTAAAATTAAGTACTTAATTGTTTCAAAAGTTAAAGATTATAAAAAAAAAAAAAAAAAAAAGAGCAAACTCCGCGACTCGCGGAGTTTGAAGTGCAAAACCTCCGCGACTCGCGGAGGGACCGAAAATCAGAAAAAAAAATAAAAGAGCTGAACGATCAGTTTATGAAACACACCTCCACAACTAAAAAACTGCTGCGAAAACAGACCCGAAAAACACCCCCAAAAATCCCAATTTTTAACCGTTAATCACCAAATTTTTTGCTAAAATCATGTTGAGAAGGATGCTATCTAAGAATTACTCAAGAAAAACGGTAAATTTCTACACCTAAACACCATTAATTCGAAATTAGGTGTTCTTGAGCTATTTTTTCCCCAATTTGATTTTGATGCTTTTTAGTGTAATTAGACTTAAATTGTTTATGTATTATGCTTGTATAACCTAGATTGATGCTGTTTAACATGATTAGAAGCCTTAAACTTCAAATTTTCAATAATCTAGGGTTTGTGTTCTTGAGCAAATTTGGGGCTTTTTGATATAAACAGGTTATGGCCGATTTTTGTCATGAATTGTTGCTAAATTGAGTAGTGTAACATGTCTAGGTAGTTAAATGATCCAAACTTTGAGCCTAAACATGATTTTGAGAATTAAAGTGGACTTTTTCAAGTCTAAAATTCATGAACTTGATTTTTGAAAGATAATGCCATTTGAGACTTGTTTAATTGCTAGTAATGATTATTTTGACATGTTATTTGAGTTGAATGCTTATGAACTTGGCGAACATTTTCGTATATGCTTATTTGAAAAAGTGTAGATTTGACAAAAATGTGAAAATAAGCTTAAGTTTGATATAAATTGATAATGTCATTGTAATTATTTTGATTGATGATTTTGCTGACACTAATGCATATTTGGATGCACAAAAATTGTGTTTGATGTGTTTTGCAGAATGAAAGGGGTGAATCTTCATCCCAAGCCCGCAATGCTCCTGCTGAGAATTTGGAACAACAGGAGGTGGATAACTACTACAAGCAGGATGTACCTCATCCAGTCATGACCTTTTCCGATATGCACTTGGAAGAGTTGCACCCGAACCTGAGATTTGACAGACTTTGGATAGATTATCCAAAATATCAACGGGGTTT
This sequence comes from Rutidosis leptorrhynchoides, assembly GCF_046630445.1. Classification (NCBI taxonomy): domain Eukaryota; kingdom Viridiplantae; phylum Streptophyta; class Magnoliopsida; order Asterales; family Asteraceae; genus Rutidosis; species Rutidosis leptorrhynchoides. The sequence continues at coordinate 128,665,695 of NC_092335.1, forward strand.
GAATACTCTTCATTCAAAGGTTGTTGAGGTACCGAGGGTCATAGAATGGGGACCCTTAGAAGCTGTAGAATTGGCCGGGCCAATTAGGGAATTACTTGTACAGAGGTATGGTAATTCTTCTTTTAATGACTGGATATGTTTATTCACCATACGCAGACCTGTATATAAAGTATGGTGTGAAGAGTTGTTATGTAGTATAGAGTTGAATGATCGGGTAGCTAGTTTAACCGATCGTTCTTTTATTAGATTTTTGTTAGGCGGTTCGATGCGCCACATGTCTTTACTGGACATGGCTCAGGCTTTACGTATATATACGCCTGAGGAGTTAGCGTCTGCCGATTGTAGAGGATTGATACTAAACGGTAGAAAGATAGATGAGAATTTTGATACACACGGTGTGTGGAGTCAAATGACAAGCCATCACCGTTTCAAAGGGGGAAACTACTCTTATTTGGATATAGATAGAGCCGAATTAAGAGTGATACATAGGTTTTTAGCTAATTCGATTACACAAAGGGGTAAGAACAAAGAAAAAGTAAATGAACAAGATTTGTTTTACCATATGTGTATTCGAGACCCACAGAGCGCTGTAAGTATACCATATTGTGTGGGTTATTATTTATCAGCTATGGTTCGGGGGATGCGACCACATAGCATAATAGGAGGTGGTATTTTTATTACTTTGATTGGTGAATATCTCGGTGTGGATATAAGTCGGGGGGGATTATTACTAGAAGAGCCGGAACCCCGCGATACTATAGGTTTAAATGTATACCATGGTGCGAAAGTTTTGAAGAGGCGAAATAACGCCGCAGTACGATACCATGGTAGACATCCACAGGTGGAGAGAAACCAGCAGCAAGGTAATGTAGGAGGGGGGAATGAGATGCAAGAAATGCATAGGTTTATAGCTTCTCAGGAATACGAAAATGCTAGACAGAGAGCATTTGAAGATTGGCAAGTTCATCAGAACCAGATCATAGCTCATTGCCAACATATAGGTAGAAACTATATTCCTACACCGAAACCCGTCTTCCCTCCTTGGTCTATAGAGATGCAGCCACCATATCCTACGTATGACCCTGCCGAAGCATTCTATAGCACTTATGGTTATGCCTGGAACCCCTATTGGTACCAATATCATCCTTAGTTTACTTATTATTTTTTTTATTTTGTAATTTGTAATTATTGATACATTTAATATTTTTGTTAATATTGTAATCATTTTTATAATTATCTAACTTTTATTCTTAGATTTTAATAATTTTTGAACGTGGGGTAATATACCAAACTTCAAAAATATGTATATATGTTTGCAGTTTATCTTATGTACACAACAGGGTAAAACAACGCATTTTCAAAGACTGGCATTAAGTTCAGCAAAAGCAACTAATTTTGACGACAAGATGCAAAATATATGTGAAATAACAACAAGACGGAATGAACAAATGAGGTGCACCATTTATCATTCAGCAAACAAACGCCAATATATTTGGAAACTTTGGTAAAAATTTAATCATTTTCACACAAATCACCCTCAATAATTTAAATTGTTACTGATTTCTTGCAAATGAGGGCATTGCAAGATCTTAAGTGTGGGAAGGGGTTAAATTCTTTCGGATTTTAACATTTTTTACTTTATACACTTGGTTACCATTAAAAATACTAGTAAAGCAATAGTTGTATTAGAATCTAGTGCTCTCTGATAAAAAAGAACAGCCCTAGTCTTATATACTGACTACCCAATTCTAGTAAAATTTTTCAAAATTTTCAATTAAATGAATTCAAAATCATGTTTATACATATTTATGAACGATAAAACTAGGTTTTAACACCGAAATTATTGTTACCTCGGAAAGGACATAAATTGAGAAACAAACTAAAATGTTAAAATTCATTTAAAATGGAATAGAGGACGATAAAAAGGAAAATAAAAGCCAAGTGTGGGAAAATTTACCAAGTTATTTTAAACATATGTCACATATATCTGTAACAAATAACTGAAAATACTTTTGCTTTGGACTAAACTAAACTGTTTTACCCGATGAAAGAAAAGAAAAGATGGATCTACACGATGAATCAATTCCATCATTAAAAGGAAGTAAAGTCTTCCGAAAAAGAAACGCGCTTCTTGATTTAGGTCATGAAGTTGTCGTCCAGACCAGCTGTAGGTTGACGAAAAATCTAGAAAAGTCATCACTAAAATCAGCAGGAAATCCACGGACCTCAGTATTAAACAGGGTCACCAAGTGGTCAGATTTATCCTAACCATGAGAAGGATTTATCTCGTACAATGGGGGGGCACCATGCAAATTAGCTGGATAAGACTAATGAATCAGATCCCCAGAAAGGATAATCTCCTTAAAGATTAAAAATCAGCTTTTAAGACTGATATTACTCAATCCTAGAGATTGACCTTAAAGATTGAGAATTACAAACTCATGGAATTCAATGATATCTAAACTCGAGCTTAAACGAGAAAATATTTTGATCAAAATTACAAACCGATTTGTTTTCTGAAAACCCTATTTTCAATGCGTTCATTACCATTGAACGTAAAATCCTAGGAATTCACCTGGAATTCATTAGGTCACCTGAACCAAATCGGGTGTCAACCGTAAGAACGGTGGTTGCATAACATGGTCAAAGACAGGACCTTGTGTCAAACCGACAAATTATAAGGGTGAGCTTTACTATTGCTCCTACCAAGGATAGTAATTGCGTCCGACACGTTATAGACCATAATCAAAAGCATGTCACGGGACATTGCCTTAACAGTTGCTTGTTCAACGCTTTCCTTTACAACCGGACGGTAGTTTACCGAAAGGTAATATACGGGACAAGTAAACAGGACGTGTTGCTTTTCCAAATACAAGGTTAGCAAGTGGGTGACACAAAACCGCAAGTTTTGAGCTAAAATTTTCAAATCTGAAACCCACCAAACCCACAAAAATATTTTGCAAACACCGGTAAAGGGTTATCCCGAAAAACTTATCTAGGGTAAAAACTAGATTTAATTTTCAAAAGATCAAATGTTTTCATAAAGATCCAATTTCCTTAATGGATCTAAATTTTTATAGTCATGTGGGACTGTAAACCATATCGTTACTACCATTATTTATACCGCCGTATAGAAATCACTGATGTACAAAGTGTGAAGAATAAAGAAGTGATTCTAGTATTTCAAGACAATATTGCTTGAGGACAAGCAACGCTCAAGTGTGGGAATATTTGATAATGCTAAAAACGAACATATATTTCATAGCATTATTCCTCAAGAAAGACAAGCTTTTAGTTGCAATTGTTCTATTTACAAGTGATATTCGTTTAAATAATAAAAGGTGAAGACAAAAGACAGATTCGACGAATTGAAGACGCAAACGACCAAAAAGCTCAAAAGTACAAAAGACAATCAAAAAGGTTCCAATTATTGATAAGAAACGTCTCGAAATCACAAGAGTACAAGATTCAAAACGCAAAGTACAAGATATTAAATTATACGCGAGGACGTTCGAAAATCCGGAACCGGGACCAGAGTCAACTCTTAACGCTCGACGCAACGGACTAAAAATTACAAGTTAACTATGTATATAAATATAATATAATATATAATTAATTATATTAATTATATATATATATATTATATATATATATTAAAAACCGTCGGCAGAGAAAACTCCAAGGACTGAGCTGTAATTTCTATCTCCGCGACTCGCGGAGTTTGAAGAGCATTTTGCCGCGAGTCGCGGAGCCCCAAAAATCAACTCTGGCTATAAAGCCAACCGAATTCTGATCAAAAATCATCATCTTTTCTTCCTCATTCATACGTAAAACTTATATATATATATATATATATATATATAATTTATATTTTAATTTTACTTTTAATTCTAATAATAAGGGTATGTTAGCGAATTTTGTAAGGGTGTAAGTCGAAATTCTGTCCGTGTAACGCTACGCTATTTTTAATCATTGTAAGTTATGTTCAACCTTTTTATATTAATGTCTCGTAGCTAAGTTATTATTATGCTTATTTAAAACGAAGTAATCATGATGTTGGGCTAATTACTAAAATTGGGTAATTGGGCTTTGTACCATAATTGGGGTTTGGACAAAAGAACGACACTTGTGGAAATTAGACTATGGGCTATTAATGGGCTTTATATTTGTTTAACTAAATGAAAATTTGTTAATGTTAATATAAAGATTTACAATTGGGCGTCCCTATGAATTACCATATACACTCGATCGGACACGATGGGCGGGGTATTTATATGTACGAATAATCGTTCATTTAACCGGACACGGGAATGGATTAATAGCCACTAGAATAATTAAAACAGGGGTGAAATTACATTCAAGGGTAATTGGTGTAATTGTTAACAAAGTAGTAAAACCTTGGTTTACACGCAGTCGATAACCTGGTGTATTCATTAAACAAAGTATTAAAACCTTGTTACAATTCGAATCCCCAATTAGTTGGAATATTTAACTTCGGGTATAATAATAATTTGACAAGGACACTTGCAATTTATATTTATGACTGATGGACTGTTATGGACAAAAAAACCAGACGGACATATTAAATAATCCAGGACAAAGGACAATTAACCCATGGGCATAAAACTAAAATCAACACGTCAAACATCATGATTACGGAAGTTTAAATAAGCATAATTCTTTTATTTCATATTTAATTTCCTTTATTTTATATTTAATTGCACTTCTAATTATCGCACTTTTATTTATTGTTATTTAATCGCACTTTTAATTATCGTACTTTTTAATTATCGCAATTTTATTTTATCGCACTTTTATTATTCGCAATTTCATTATCGTTATTTACTTTACGCTTTAATTTAAGTCTTGTATTTATTTTATATTTTACATTAGGTTTTAACTGTGACTAAAGTCTTAAAATCGACAAACCGGTCATTAAACGGTAAAAACCCCCCTTTTATAATAATAATATTACTTATATATATATTTGTATTTTTAATAAAAGTAAACTAATATAGCGTTGAGCTTTGTTTAAAGATTTCCATGTGGAACGAACCGGACTTACTAAAAACTACACTACTGTACGATTAGGTACACTGCCTATAAGTGTTGTAGCAAGGTTTAAGTATATCCATTCTATAAATAAATAAATATCTTGTGTAAAATTGTATCGTATTTAATAGTATTTTCCTAGTAAAATATAATCTATTTTATATACACCTCGCAGAACATCAAAGCAACTGTTAAGGCAATGTCCCCTGACATGCTTTTAATTATGGTCTATAACGTGTCGGATGCAATTACTATCCTTGGTAGGAGCAATAGTAAAGCTCACCCTTATGATTTTTTGGTCTGGCACAAGGTCCTGTCTTTGACCACTATGCAACCACTGTTCTTACGGTTGACACCCGATTTGGTTCAGGTGACCTAATGAATTCCAGGTGAATTCCTAGGATTTTACGTTCAATGGTAATGAACGCATCGAAAATGGGTTTTCAGAAAACAAATCGGTTTTAATTTGATCAAAATATTTTCTCGTTCAAGCTCGAGTTTAGATATCATCGAATTCCATGAGTTTGTAATTCTCAATCTTTAAGGTCAATCTCTAGGATTGAGTAATATCAGTCTTAAAAGCTGATTTTTAATCTTTAAGGAGATTATCCTTTCTGGGGATCTGATTCATTAGTCTTATCCAGCTAATTTGCATGGTGCCCCCGCATTGTACGAGATAAATCCTTCTCATGGTTAGGATAAATCTGACCACTTGGCGACCCTGTTTAATGCTGAGGTCCGTGGATTTCCTGCTGATTTTAGTGATGACTTTTCTAGATTTTTCGTCAACCTACAGCTGGTCTGGACGACAACTTCTTGACCTAAATCAAGAAGCGCGTGTCTTTTTCGGAAGACTTTACTTCCTTTTAATGATGGAATTGATTCATCGTGTAGATCCATCTCTTCTTTTCTTTCATCGGGTAAAATGGTTTAGTTTAGTCCAAAGCAAAAGTATTTTCAGTTATTTGTTACAGATATATGTGACATATGTTTAAGATAACTTGGTAAATTTTCCCACACTTGGCTTTTATTTTCCTCTTTATCGTCCTCTATTCCATTTTAAATGAATTTCAACATTTTGGTTTGTTTCTCAATTTATGTCCTTTCCGAGGTAACAATAATTTCGGTGTTAAAACCTAGTTTTATCGTTCATAAATATGTATAAACATGATTTTAAGTTCATTTAATTGAAAATTTTGAAAAATTTTACTAGAATTGGGTAGTCAGTATATAAGACTAGGGCTGTTCTTTATTATCAGAGAGCACTAGATTCTAATACAACTACTACGTTACTAGTATTTTTAATGGTAACCAAGTGTATAAAGATAAAAATTTTAAAAATCCGAAAGAATTTAACCCCTTCCCACACTTAAGATCTTGCAATGCCCTCATTTGCAAGAAATCAGTACAATTTAAATTATTGAGGGTGATTAGCGTAGAAATGATTAAATTTTACCAAAGTTTCCAAATATATTGGCGTTTGTTTGCTGAATGATAAATGGTGCATAGCATTTGTTCATTTCGTCTGTTGTTACGTCACATTTATTTGTCATCTTGTCGTCAAAATTAGTAGCTTTTGCTGAACTTAATGCCAGTCTTTGAAAATGCGCTGTTTTACCCTGTTTTGAACAATCGACAATATACATACATACAAGTATAATCATGCATGGCAATTTGAAATGGGACTTAATATCCCACTTTCAAATTCTAAATATGAAATATTAGTACACAATAATAATAAAATAATAAAAATTACACAAATTTATCCAATAACATAAGTTTAAACATGAAAAAGTCAAAAGATAAAAACATAATAATCATAAAAATAACCAAATGGAACTAAATCAGTCTGGATAGGGGTTCCAGTTCATCTCATCGGGTGGGTTCCATTGTTGGTTATAGGTGTTCTGATAGGCTTGGTTATAGTCATACCGGTTAAAGGGTGGTCGGATATCGGGGCTATGTGGCGGAAAATGAGCAGGTCGAGTAGGTACATAGTTATTTGGTACCTGATATGATAGCTGGCTCATGATTTGGTGCTGATGAACTAACCAGCTATCGTGTTGGCGTCGCCTATAATCCTCGTATACTCGCTCGGAGTTCCACTGCTCATACATACTATGTCTTGCCGCGTTCGTCATTGCTTCCTCATCTATACGAACGTGGACGTCAAGAATAGCATCTCGAAAGACATCCCTAATGTCTTCCGCCTCCTCCATTTCCTCGTCTGAGCCTCTCTCTACCTGAGGATGAGATCCCTCATAGGGTACTGCCTGGTTACGTCTACTTTTCAATACCTTAGCACCCACATAAACTTTCAATCCTAAGGGCTCAACCTGTTCTCTACAAATCTGTAATGGACCCCCTTGGTTCCTATCAACACCTAAATACTCTCCAATGAGAGTAACAAAAATACCTCCTCCTATTATACTCCCGTCCTGCATTCCCTCTACCATTTTAGATAAATAAAAAGCAACACAGTAAGGGATATTGACAAAGCTTCTAGGATCCCGAATACACTTTAGGTAGAATAAATCATATAAGGTAATTTTTTTCTTTATTATGACCTCTTTGTGTAATCGAGTTAGCCAAAAATCTATGAATAATACGAAGCTCAGCTCTGTCAATATGTGTATAGGAGTGTCCTCCTGCTCGTGTAAAAACATCAAAATGTGACATACGCCTCCAAATGGCGTCAGCGTCAAAGTTACTATCTACCCGTTCACCATAATGAATCAAGTTTGTACAATCGGGTAATAGCAACTCACCAGGAGTATATATCTGTAAGGCCCTGGCCATGTCCAGCATGGACATTCTGTACATCCTACCGCCAAGGATAAACCTAAGAAATCTTCTATCATCTATTCTAACTATATTTGTATCAAGTGATACAGTACTCATCAACTCAACACACCATTCCTTATATACAGGTCTACGAATGGTGAAAAGACGTTCCCAATCTGTAAAAGAAGAACTGCCATACCTTTGAACTAAAAGCTGTCTAACACGGTCAGCTAGATGGACCGTTTCCAAAGGGGCCCAATCAATTACCCTTGGCACCTCTACATTTTTTGTTACCAATTTGAATTTGTTCCTTTGATATGTCTCGTAATCTCTCTATCTTCTATTAAATCTCAGATTAGGATGTAGAGTGTGCTCAGGAATCGTTGGGAATTCTACTGGCGGCCTCATTGGGAATACTATGAATTCATCAACAAACTATACCGGATCATAATAAGGTATGTGCTGATCAGGCTGTTGTTGTTCATGTTGCGGTTCTTGTTCGTGTTGCATTTCTGGTTCTGGTTCTGGTGCTGGTGCTGGTCGTCTAGATGATGATGCTCCTGAACTTCCAGTGTCGGCTCTCTGTAAAATACATTAAACACAAAATTTGTGCATTCAAATATGCATTAGTGTTATCAAAATAACAACTTAAAACAATCACTATAACATGTTAAATCAAAATTAAACTTATACACATTTTCACAATTTTTCACAATTCTACATTTTTCAAATAAGCACATATGAAAATGTATACAAAATTCATAAGCATTTAACTCAAATAACATGTCAAAATATTCATTACTAATAATTTAGCAAGTCTCAAATGGCAAATATATCAAATAAATCAAGTTCATGAATTTTGGACTTAAAAAGTCCACTTTAATCTCCAAAAATCATGTTTAGGATCATTGTTTGGATCATTTAACTATCTGAACATGTTACACTACTCAATTTAGCAATAATTCATGACAAAAATTGGCCATAACCTGTTTATATCAAAAAGCCCCAAAATTGCTCAAGAACACAAACCCTAGATTTCTAAAATTTTTGAAGTTTTTGGCTTCAAATCATGTTAAATAGCATCAATCTAGGTTATACATGCATAAAATACTAACAATTTATCACTAATTACACTAGAAATTAACAAAATTGCATTAGGTAAAAAATTGGTAATTATCACAAAAACTAGGAATTTATAGAGTTTAGGGGTGTAATTTTTACCAATTTGCTGAAGAATGAGAATCTAGGCATGATTAGAGCAAGAAAAATGACGAATTACGGTGGAAAAATGGCGAAAATTGGTGAATTTTTGGGTGAGTTTCGGGTGTATGTGTGTGTGTTGTGGTGAAGAACAGACCCGCTGCTGTTATTTGTTTCTGACCTGCATTTGGTCCCCATGCGATCGCATGGGTTCCAAGTGCAAACCCCATGCGATCGCATGGGGTGCCGGCTACAGTGTTTTCTGGTTTTTTTTTTTTTTTTTTTTTTTTTTTTTTTAACCTTATGCTTTATAAAACTTATAATTAATTAAATTTTAAAAATTTTGTTTTCCTTTAGGATCGAGGGCGTTTCGGATCGTTGTCCTAGTCTGTCTCTCGACAAAATTTTAAAATTTGTCAAATCAAAGCGCGGTTTTTAAAAGTAAAGATTTTTGGGTTTTTTAATGTTTTTGGCATACTTTAATTCAATAAGATTAAAAATAATGATAATAAAAGTTCTCGTCCCTCCCTCGGGTAAAGCAATTTCGGTTCAAAGACCTAGTCTTCAACTTACGACGAATTTTAAAAATCATATTTTTAACTTAATGAGATAAAGTAAATTTTTGTTTTTAAATTCACACAACATAAATATAAAATTCAAAATTAATATTAAAAATTCACACCAAACTTAAAATTTGAAATGCATAAAATTAAAAATTCATATTTTAAAAATTAAAAATTCACACCAAACTTAATTTTAAAAATTCACATTATAAATTCACACCAAACTTATATTAATTTTTCAAATATTTACAATTTTAAATATATTGTTTTTACAAAGTTTACAATATTAATTTAAGATTTAAATATTAATTTTAAAAACATGGTAAAAATAAAATTAAAAATCTTTTTGTCTTTTTATCCCACTTTAATCAATCAAATATTATCAAAAATATGCGCGCCTCTTTTCGGTAAAGTAATTTCGGTTCCAAAACCTAATTTAACTCATGACGAATTTTTGAAATATTTTGGGTTGATTGATTAAAGATATTTATATCTTAAGAATAAACGTTAAATTTCGCAGTGATGTAATAAATTTTTGAATGATATCAATAATTTCGGTCACCAAACCTAATTTTATTCAATACCAATTTAATACTTTTTAGCGAACAAATTAGCGTTTATTATCAAAAGGTTAAAAATAAAAATAAAAATAAAAACTGTACAGACATACCTGTGAAATAGATTTCTTAGTTATATGATCTATCCCATTCATAAGATAGTCGGTTTAATTGGTTTTCCATGGCTACATAGGCGTAACCTCGAGCATTCAGTGTCTTTTCTTCTAAACATATGAACGGTCCGTCTCTGCATAAAGTAACAAATTCGGTATTTGAATAGGTTTGATTATTTGAACATTTACCTCCATGTGACCATTTTCCGCATTTGTGACATCTTTCTAGGTGTCGTGCTCTTCTTTTCGCTGCGTATTTTGATTTTCCTTTACCAAATTGTAATTTATTATCTTCGCATCTGGATTCTTTTCTAACTCCGTCCATTCTTTCTCTGATTACTGATACTAATTCACTCGGTAGTATGTCATTATTACGTTTAGTGATCAAAGCGTGTAGCATTAGACCATGGTTTAGTTCACAGGCAGTCTTCATTTCGTAAAAACCTAAAAAAAATAAAAATTCAGAATGGGGGGAGAAGACTAGTTCTTTAGGGTCTGCTAGGGAAAGACCATTCGGGTTCCATTTTCGAGAACTACACGAAAACAGACAATCTAACTCTAACAGAAATACATATTATCCTTTACAGACTTGATTCTCCCCACACTTAGTTAGCTGTGGTGTGAAATTGTGATTAACTTCGTTGTCGACTTCCATCGGACCATGTATGTAATGTTTAACTCTGTGACCATTAACTTTAAATTCAATCCCATTTGAATTTATTAATTCTATCGTTCCGTATGGGAAAACTCTTTTGACTATGAATGGTCCAGACCATCTTGATTTCAATTTTCCAGAAAATAGCTTGAATCTTGAATTGAAAAGAAGAACTCTGTCTCCTTTTTTAAATTCTTTTGAACTTCTGATTCTTTTATCATGCCATTTCTTCGTTCTTTCCTTATAGATTAACGAATTTTCGTATGCTTCATGTCTTAATTCTTCTAATTCGTTTAGTTGACTTAATCGTAGACGTCCAGCTTCATGTAAATCAAGATTACATGTTTTCAAAGCCCAAAATGCTTTGTGTTCAATTTCTACTGGAAGATGACATGCTTTTCCATAAACAAGTCTAAAAGGTGTGGTTCCAATTGGAGTTTTGTAGGCTGTTCTAAAAGCCCAGAGTGCATCCTCCAATTTAATGGACCATTCCTTTGGATTTGATCCTACGGTTTTCTCTAGAATACGTTTTAAAGCTCGGTTGGTATTTTCAACTTGTCCACTTGTTTGTGGATGATATGCGGTGGAGATTTTATGAGTTACTCCATATCTTTTAAGAACTTTCTCAAGTTGATTATTACAGAAATGAGTACCCCGATCACTTATTAAAGCTTTCGGTGTTCCAAACCTTGAAAAAAGACGTTTTAAAAAATTGACTACAACTCGTGCATCGTTAGTTGGGAGAGCTTGTGCTTCCGCCCATTTAGATACATAATCAATGGCTACGAGTATATATAGATTATTATGAGATTTTGAAAATGGACCCATAAAGTCAATACCCCAAATGTCAAATACTTCACATACTTGGATGACATTTTGTGGCATTTCATCACGTTGACTTATTTTTCCGGCCCTTTGACAAGCATCACAGGATTTGCAAAGAAGGTGTGCATCTTTGTAAATTGTAGGCCAATAGAATCCAGCATCATAAACTTTTCTTGCTGTTAGTTGAGGCCCATAATGCCCTCCTGTTGGTCCTGTGTGACAATGGTTTAATATTTTACTAGCTTCATCTCCAAATACACATCGGCGTATTATTCCATCGGGACAACTTTTAAACAGATGTGGATCTTCCCAAAAATAGTGTTTTATATCACTGAAGAATTTCTTTCGTCTTTGGTACGATAATCCTTTTTCAAGGAATCCACATACTAAATAGTTTGCATAGTCTGCAAACCATAGGATTTCTTTATAATCTATCTTCAATAGATATTCATCAGGAAAGTTGTCTTGTATGGCTGATTTATTTAGAACTTCTAATTCGGGATTTTCAAGATGAGAAAGATGATCAGCGGCGAGATTTTCTGCTCCTCTTTTATCTCGGATTTCAATATCAAACTCTTGTAAGAGTAAGATCCAACGGATTAATCTTGGTTTAGCATCTTGTTTTGAAAATAGGTATCTAAGAGCAGAATGGTCGGTATAGACCACCGTTTTTGCTAGAACGAGATATGATCGAAATTTGTCAAAAGCAAAGACAATAGCAAGGAGTTCTTTTTCAGTAGTTGTATAGTTCGTTTGTGCTCCTTGTAATGTCTTACTAGCATAATATATAGGTTGAAATCGTTTTTCAATCCTTTGTCCTAAAACGGCTCCCATTGCAAAATCACTTGCATTGCACATTAGTTCAAATGGTAGATTCCAATTTGGTGTTATCATGATCGGCGCATTAGTGAGTTTCTCTTTAAGAATATTAAAAGATTTGATACACTCATCTGAAAAGATGAATGTCGCATCCTTTTCTAGGAGTTTATTCATAGGAGTGGCAATTTTAGAAAAATCTTTTATGAAACGTCGGTAAAAACCGGCATGCCCTAGAAAACTCCTAATTCCTCTAACATTGGTGGGATGTGGAAGTTTAGCAATTACATCTACTTTAGCTCTATCCACTTCAATTCTTTCTTTTGAAATTTTATGACCAAGAACGATGCCTTCTTTAACCATGAAATGGCATTTCTCCCAATTAAGTACTAGATTTGATTGTTCGCATCTAAGAAGCATTCGTTCCAGATTAACTAGACATGATTCAAATGTATCACCGAAGACTGAAAAGTCATCCATGAAAACTTCCATGCATTCTTCTATCATGTCGTGAAAAATCGCCATCATACACCTTTGAAAGGTTGCAGGGGCGTTGCAAAGTCCAAATGGCATGCGTTTGTAAGCAAAAGTACCATAAGGGCACGTGAATGTGGTTTTCTCTTGATCTTCGGGTGCTATTGGAATTTGAAAATATCCGGAAAATCCATCTAGAAAACAATAGTAACTATTTCCGGCTAATCTTTCCAACATTTGATCTATGAAAGGTAAGGGAAAGTGATCTTTTCTGGTGGCGTCATTTAATTTTCTATAATCAATACACACACGCCATCCTGTTACGGTTCTAGTAGGAATAAGCTCATTTTTCTCATTTGTAATGACAGTCATGCCACCCTTCTTAGGCACGCATTGAACTGGGCTTACCCATGGACTATCAGAGATTGGATAAATTAGACATGCATCTAGCAGTTTAATAATCTCTTTTTTAACTACATCTTGCATTTTAGGATTTAGTCTTCGTTGGCGTTGCACATACGTTTTATGACCTTCTTCCATAAGGATTTTATGTGTGCAATACGAAGGACTTATTCCTTTAATATCATGAATCTTCCATGCAATGGCTGGTTTATGAGCTTTCAACACAGAAATGAGTTGTGATTTCTCTTTTTCAGTAAGAGAAGACGATATTATTACAGGTAATTCAGATTCACCATGTAAATAAGCGTATTCCAAATGGTTTGGAAGTGGCTTTAACTCTAATTTCGGAGTTTCTTCTATCGATGATTTGTATCGATATCTGTCTTCTTCTTTTAGCATTTGAATTTCTTCTGTTGTTGGTTCATATCCATTAGCTATAAGTGTAGCTAACATTTCAGCTTCATCAATTGGTTCATTACCTTCTCCTAAAGAACATTCTCCTGTTCCTTGTAATTCTGGAAATTCTTCTAATAATTCTGCATGTGCATCTATAGTTTGAATATAATAACATGTATCATCTGCAGATTGTGGTTGTTGCATTGCTCTATCAACTGAAAAGGTAACACTCTCATCCTCTATACTTAGGGTCAGTTTCTTACCGAACACGTCTATCATTGCTTTAGCCGTGTTTAAGAATGGTCTTCCTAATATGAGAGGAACTTGAGAATCTTCTTCCATGTCCAGAACAACAAAATCTACTGGAAATACTAAAGTACCAACTTTAACTAGCATGTTCTCCATTATCCCTCTAGGATATTTTATTGATCTATCGGCTAGTTGTATGCTTATTCTGGTTGGTTTCAATTCTCCAAGGTCTACTTTAGTGTATAGTGAATACGGCATTAGATTTATACTAGCACCTAAGTCTGCCAATGCTTCTATTGAACTAAGACTACCCAGAAAACATGGAATTGTGAAACTTCCTGGATCAGATAATTTTTCTGGTATCTTATTCAACAGCACTGCTGAACAATTAGCATTCATAGTAACAGCCGAGAGTTCTTCCATTTTCTTTCTATTTGAGATTAGATCTTTCAAGAATTTAGCATATCTAGGCATTCCTGAAATCACATCAATGAAAGGAAGATTTACATTTATCTGTTTAAACATATCCAAAAATTTGGATTGCTCGGCTTCAAGTTTCTCTTTCTTCATTTTACTCGGGTAAGGAAGTGGTGGTTGGTATGGTTTAACATAAGGTTTATCCTTAACTGTGTTATCTTCATTAACCTTTTCAACTACTGGTTCTTTTTCCTTATCTTGATCAGGTTGTGGTTCTTGTGGAGTAGGAATAGTTTCATCAGAAGTTACAGGTATTTCCGGTGGTTTAAGTGTTGTACCACTTCTTGTGGTAATGGCTTTAGCTGTTTCATTCCGGGGGTTAGCATTTGTATCACTAGGTAGACTTCCCGGTTTTCTTTCACCTATTAACCTTGCTAGGTTACTTACTTCTTGTTCCAGATTTTGAATAGAAGCTTGTTGATTTCTAAATGCTTGAGCATTTTGTTCATTGGTTTGTTTCTGAGATGTGAAAAACTGTGTTTGAGTTTCAACTAGCTTTGTCATCATATCTTCTAAATTCGGCTTTTTATCATCGGTTTGTTGTGGTGGTTTGTTTTGAAAATTCGGTCTTTGCTGATTGTAAGTATTATTGGATACTTGTTGATTGCTAGGACCTTGTTGGTTGTTGTATGGAATATTTCTGTTATAATTCTGGTTTTGATTGTAAATCGGTCTTGGCGGTTGATAATTATTCTGATAATTATTTCCGGGCCTTTGGTTTATGTATGAAATATTCTCTCTTTGTTCCATTGTTAATTCAATACTGAGACAATCTTTTGTCAAATGTGGTCCTCCACACTGCTCACAACTAATTCGTATTGAGTGAATATCTTTAGTCATCTTTTCCATTCGTCTCTCCACAGCATCTATCTTTGCGGAAATGGAATCTAAGTCATGGCTAGAATCGGCTCTAGCTGCTTTAGATGATCTAATGATATCTTTTTCTTGGTGCCACTCATGTGAGTGGGAAGCAGTGTTATCAATAATTTTGTAAGTATCAGTTTCGGTTTTCTTCATAATAGAACCACCAGCTGCTATATCTATGTCTTTCCTTGTAGTGATGTCGCATCCTTGGTAGAATATTTGTACTATTTGACAGGTGTCTAAACCATGTTGCGGACATCCTCTTAACAACTTTCCATATCTTGTCCATGCCTCATATAGAGTTTCATTTGGCTTCTGTGTAAACGTAACAATTTCTGCTTGAAGTCTTACGGCTTTAGATGCAGGAAAGAATTGTTTAAGAAATTTGTCAACTAAAACATCCCATGTATCAATCGCCCCTTCAGGTAACGATTCCAACCAATCTTTGGCTTCTCCCTTTAAAGTCCAGGGAAATAACATGAGATATATCTGTTCATCCTCCACTTCTCGGATTTTAAATAGTGTGCAGATCCTATTAAAGGTACGTAGATGTTCATTTGGATCTTCCTTCGGCGCACCACTAAATTGGCATTGATTAGTCACCATGTGTAGAATTTGTCCTTTGATTTCATAATCTGGCGCATTAATGTCTGGATGAGTAATTGCGTAACCTTGGCCAGTGCGTTTAGCTCTCATTCGGTCTTCCATACTTAAAGGTTCCAGATTCTCCATAATTGAATTTGTTGAATCGGAATCACTAGAGGATTCTGATTTAATGGTTCGTTCCTCAACAATCTCTGTTTGAGTGATTGGTGGTTCCGGGGGAAAGTTTAATGGTTCAGGATCTACGAACCGTTCCTGAATATTCTCCGGATTCTCAATTGTGAGGTCGGGTTCAAAAAATGGATTATCGGAAATTTGAACTGAAGTACTTGGTCGACTGGATGACGATTCTAAAGAAAAATCAACGGCGGTTATATTTGCTAAATGTCTTGATCTAGTTACAGGTGGTGAACGTACAAAAGGTGGTGAACGTCTTGCTCGGTGCATTCACTGAATATCCTATTAGTTTTTAAAAGGAAAGAAAAATTATAATAAGTTATCCAACCAATAGACTTTTCTGATTTTGCCCACGTTTCGAATAGCCAAAAGATGCAGCAGAGGGGCAGGATTCGTTTGGTCTCAATATAATTGAGGACTGTTTGGCTCCAACAACCCGGTCCACGTACAAATCCAACTATTACTACGAACCAGAAAATTTTGATGTCTATCAATTTAACCACTCAAAATAAATTTTCGTAATTTTAAGAAATTTAGATAAGAAGTAGAATAAAAATCTATGTCCTAAAACTAGAATAGCTAGAAATAAGAAAGAAAAAGAGTTCGTCGAAAAAGGTCGAAAAAGAAAAATGGCTGAAAAATAAAAGGTGACGGAAAAATAAAAGAAACTTATAAAACTTAAAAATACTTGACTAACCTAACCTAACCTTATTACTACAACTAACTTAAAATAATAATCGCAAATTGAAATTACTAATTGGAATGATAATTGATACATAGGTAAAAGTCGTCTAAAAATATTAAAGCTTACAGGAAAAACTAAATCCCAAATGGAAATATTTTAAAAAGAAACTAAAACTTAAAAATGCGTCGCAAAATTCTAGAGTACCTAAATCTTAGTCTAAAGAAAAAGCACTTAAGGGATTTTACGGCAAAGCCTAAAAATCTAGAAGTAAAAATAACTATGGCAAAAACTATGAATTAAAACTAAATATGAGCTAAAAATACAAAAGTTACGCTAAAACGATTAAAAAGGAAAAAAATATAAAAATATATAAAAAGTTGTAAAAAGTACAATTTTTATAAAAATATTATTTTTATATTATTTATTTTATAAAACTATTAATTTTACAATTTAAATAAACTAATTAAACTAAAAATACAAATTAAACTTAAACTAATAACTAATTAAATAATAAAACTTAATTAGGGTTAATAATAAAATTAATAATTAATTAAAACCCTAATCGCATTAATTGCTGTACGATGATGGCCTGTCAGATACGCTCATGCGATCGCATGAGTTCTAAGTTACCCAGCCATGCGATCGCATGGGCTAGGGTTTCGGGCCAGAGTTGGGCTGCTACAGTACAGGCCGATTAAAATTTTATTTTATATTTTTTTTTTCTGTTTTTGCTGTAAAATATAAAATATATTTATTAATTAAATAAAACTTATATTTTTACAAAATAAAAAAAAATAGAAATAAAGAAACTTTATAAAACTTAAATATTTACCAAACTCTAAGAAAAAATATTTATATTTTTGTTTTTTTTTTATTTTTTTTTTATTTTTGAATATTTAAAACGTATTTTTACAAAAGCGTACTAAAAGTACAAATCTTTTTTTTTTTTTATAGCGTTGCGCTTCCGGCTTTTAAGACGATCCCCGGCAGCGGCGCCAAAAATACTTGATGTTAAAGCTAAGGGGTATAAAATACTATTAATTTTTTACAAGGAAATACTATTAAATACGATACAATTTTACACAAGATATTTATTTATTTATAGAATGGATATACTTAAACCTTGCTACAACACTTATAGGCAGTGTACCTAATCGTACAGTAGTGTAGTTTTTAGTAAGTCCGGTTCGTTCCACGGGGAATCTTTTTAAACAAAGCTTAACGCTATATGAGTTTACTTTTATAAAAATACAAATATATATATATATATAAGTAATATTATTATTATAAAGGGGGGTTTTTACCGTTTAATGACCGGTTTGTCGATTTTAAAACTTTAGTCGCAGTTAAAACCAAATGTAAAATATTAAAAATAAATACAAGACTTAAATTAAAGCATAAAGTAAATAACGATAATGAAATTGCGAATAATAAAAGTGCGATAAAATAAACTTGCGATAATTAAAAAGTACGATAATTAAAAGTGCAATACAATAACAATAAAAATGCGATAATTAGAAGTGCAATTAAATATAAAATAAAGGAAATTAAATATGAAATAAAAGAATTATGCTTATTTAAACTTCCGTAATCATGATGTTTGACGTGTTGATTTTAGTTTTATGCCCATGGGTTAATTGTCCTTTGTCCTGGATTATTTAATATGTCCGTCTGGTTTTTGTCCATAACAGTCCATCAGTCATAAATATAAAGTGCGAGTGTCCTCGTCAAATTATCCTTATACCCGAAGTTAAATATTCCAACTAATTGAGGACTTAAACTGTAACAAGATTTTAATACTTTGTTTAATAATTACACCAGGATGTCGACTGAGTGTAACCCAAAGTTTTAATATTTTGTTATCAATTATACCAAGTGTCCTTTTACATAATTTCACCCCTGTTTTAATTATTCTAGTGGCTATTAATCCATTCCCGTGTCCGGTTAAATGAACGATTATTCGTACATATAAATACCCCGCCCATCGTGTCCGATCGAGTGTATATGGTAATTTATAGGGACGCCCAATTGTAAATCTTTATATTAACATTAACAAATTATCATTTAGTTAAACAAATATAAAGCCCATTAATAGCTCATAGTCTAATTTCCACAAGTGTCGTTCTTTTGTCCAAACCCCAATTATGGTACAAAGCCCAATTACCCAATTTTAGTAATTAGCCCAACATCATGATTACTTCGGATTAAATAAGCATAATAATAACTTAGCTACGAGACATTAATGTAAAAAGGTTGAACATAACTTACAATGATTAAAAATAGTGTAGCGTTACACGGATAGAATTTCGACTTACACCCTTACAACATTCGCTAACATACCCTTATTATTAGAATTATAATTAAAATTAAAATATAAATTATAAATATATATATATGTTTTACGTATGAGAAAAGAGAAAGATGGATGATTTTTTGGTGCACCAAAGCTCGATTTTTATAGGCATGTGGGCTGGAACTGAGGCTCATGCGATCGCATGGATTTATGCCTTCTAGGCCATGCGATCGCATGGCCAGCTGGGGAGGCTCATTTTTGGTTGTTTTCTTCTGCCGACGGTTTTATAAATAATATAATATATTAAATAATTATAAGAATTATTTAAATATTATATTATATTTATGTGCATAGTTGACTTGAAATTTTTAGTCCGTTGCGTCGAGCGTTGAGAGTTGACTCATGTCCCGGTTCCGGATTTTCGAACGTCCTTGCGTATAATTTAATATCTTGTACTTTGCGTTTTGAATCTTGTACTCTTGTAATTTCGAGACGTTTCTTATCAATAATTGGAACCTCTTTGATTGTATTTTGTACTTTTGAGCTTTTTGGTCGTTTGCGTCTTCAATTCGTCGAATCTGTCTTTTGTCTTCACCTTTTATTATTTAAACGAATATCACTTGTAAATAGAACAATTGCAACTAAAATCTTGTCTTTCTTGAGGAATAATGCTATGAAATATATGTTCGTTTTTAGCATTATCAGATATATTTTACAAACATTGCATTCGTTTTTGAAAGGACAATCTTTCATTACATTGAAAGTTGACGGCATGCATACCACTTCATAATATATCTAAACTATAAATGACTTGATAATAATCTTGATGAACTCAACGACTCGAATGCAACGTCTTTTGAAATACGTCATGAATGACTCCAAGTAATGTCTCTAAAATGAGCAAATACACAGCGGAAGATTTCTTTCATACCTGAGAATAAACATGCTTTAAATTGTCAACCAAAAGGTTGGTGAGTTCATTAGTTTAACATAAATAATCATTTCCATCATTTTAATAGACCACAAGATTTTCATTTTAAGTTCTCATAAATAAACGTCCCATGCATAGAGGCAAAATATCATTCATATGGATTGAACACCTGGTAACCGACATTAACAATATGCATATAAGAATATCCCCATCATTCCGGGATCCTCCATCGAACATGATTTAAATTTCGAAGTACTAAAGCATCCGGTACTTTGGATGGGGCTTGTTGGGCCCGATAGATCTATCTTTAGGATTCGCGTCAATTAGTAGATCGGTTTACTAATTCTTAGGTTACCAAGCAAAAAGGGGAATATTCGGCTTCGATCATTCAACCATATAATGTAGTTTCGATTACTTGTGTCTATTTCGTAAAACATTTATAAAAATTGCGCATGTATTCTCAGCCCAAAAATATATAAAGGGTAAAAAGGAAAATGAAACTCACGCATATAATTATTGTAAAACAGTTAATAAAACATTTGCATGTATTCTCAGCCCCAAAAATGTAAAGAGTAAAAGGGAATCAAATGAAACTCACGCATATAATTATTGTAAAACAGTTAATAAAATATTTGCATGTATTCTCAGCCCCAAAAATGTAAAGAGTAAAAGGGAATCAAATGAAACTCACAGTAATGTATTTTGTAGTAAAAATACGTATGGCGACATTGCACAACAGAACAATGCAGGGTTGGCCTCGGATTCTCGAACCTATATCATTTATATATATTAATACATATAATTGAAATCAAATAAATTTATATATTATATCATAATTTATATGTTATACAGTTTTAATTTGTATATGTATTTAATATAATGAATATTTATATAGTTTCATTAATGTATATATATATATATATATATATATATATATATATATATATATATATATATATATGATTAATATTGCTAAAAAACCATATTTTGTTATATTATATATGTTTATATAACTAGTATTTATTTGGTAAAATAATGTTAATAATTATAACTAAAAAGTTGTATCTTTTATGATAATAATAATAATAATAATAATAATAATAATAATAATATTAATACTAATTAGGTTTGGTAAATGATATTGGTATTAATAATTTTGATCATAAAAGTAATGATAAAACAATAATAATGATAATAATATTAATAATGTTAAAAGTAATGTTAATAATAATAATAATACTAATAATAATGGTACTTTTAATGTTAATGTTAATAAATAGATAATTTTAATAATAATAATAATTTTAATATTGGTCTTAATGATAATACTACTAATTTTAATGATAAAAGTCATTATGATAATTATAATAAAAATAATAGTAATAATAATATGAAAACTACCTTTAAAAGCTTAAAATAATAAACCGCCTGAGCCGGGACTCGAACCCGCGACCTCTCGATTAACGACCACACACCTAACCCATTGATCCATCAGTTATTTTCTGAAATTACTATCACTTTAATTTGTTTTAACCAATGTTTTCTGCTTTCTTATTCAACATCATCATCATACATCATGAGTCATTATCCTAATCATCACTATCGATATATATTACAGAATTATCATCATCGACATCATTTATCATCATTGTCAAATACCAAGCTCTCGGCCCAACAAACCTCGGCCCAATAGAAAACTCGGCAGCCCAATATCTTTTCACCCATTATTGTTTATAGGAGCCCAACATAATTATCAAGCTTAGTGGGTCTTACAAGTCTAAATAAATAAATAAAAAGCTGCAGGTGGGAATCGAACACAGGACCTTTAGTTCAACACACACACTCCAAACCACTGAGCTATTCCTTTTTATTTCTGAATTAAATGATACCTAATATTTTATAACCCTTGTTTCCGTTCTCTTCTTCTTCTTAATCTATTTTCATCATAACCTTAATCATTTTCTATATTATAAACTATATCATTTCTGCCATTGTAAATTATATCATCACAGCCCTTCCTCATTCCTAATATTACTATCGTCTTCTCTACTTACTCATGATCACTATCAATAAGCATCATCGTCTACATCATTAAACATGCATCATATTCATCATCGCCATCTTTATATTATCATCACAGTACGTCACCCATTTCATGATTTATCCTCATCATTAATCTACAGCAGCAAGAAGTAGGCCGACCACCCAATTAAGAGAAAAATGGATTCACGGTTGGAAAGTAAAGCAGGTGCTGTAGCAAAAAGAATCGATTTTTGGGCCCTCCAATAAAGTGATCACCCCACTAGACTAAAAGAATGATAATATGTCGACAACTTATCATTTGGGTGGGTCGTGTTTATTGAAATGTTAATTCATGCGCTACTTTAATATCCTAATTGTTTATGTATTAAACTATCTTATATAACAACAACTAAAACGTCCTGGCCAAAAAAATGTATTCATTGTGGTCGCTTTTATAACATCACAAAAACATACCTAGTAGGTTTCATCAGGAGGATCCAAAAAGAAGGTGGTGTCCGGGTAAGGTGATTATGAAGGAAGGTGGTGGCTGACGAAAAGGTGCAAATGTTTGGGGTTTGTTCTTGTTAATGAAAACAGAAAAATTGATACGCAGTTGGTGATTGTATTTTATGATAGTGGTTTTTAGTTGAAGTGGTTCATGATGTTGTTCACCGTGTTAAGTGGTGGCGGTTTATGGTGAGTTGAAGGGGTAGTCGTGGGTGCTGGAGGATGGTGATGAATGGTTCTCGGACAAAGCAAGAACGAAAGAAACTGAGAAAAAAAGAAGTCAAGGGTGTTTATGAATTTCCCTCTCATCGTTCATATTTGCATGTATGTATATTTGAAGAGAACGAGATGGTTGATTGATTCATAGCAATTGAAGGATGTAGATAGAATATTCTTCAATCAATAAGAAGACAGAAGTAAAAGAAAATATGAAAGATCACAGATTCTTCAATCGGAAGAAGAAGACAGAGTAAAAGAAAAGAAAATGTAAAGTAGATAGCGATTTGAAACTGAATTTGGATTACTCTTCTGTTTTTATGTCGTGATTGGTACTTGATAGGTTTAAAAGATCAATCACACACAGTAGAGGAGATATAAGAAACTGATTACGTTCTATTCTGTATTTGTAACTATATATATATATATATATATATATATATATATATATATATATATATATATATATATATATATATATATATATATATATGTATTTATACATCTATATTAATGTATACGTATGTATGGATATCTGTTCTTATATATATTCGTAATTTGTATGTATATAGGTATATTTATATAACCGTATATATATGATTCAGTAATTATATATTATAATTAGTTCTTTTATATAATTGTATTAATATTACACTTAATATTATAAATGATAATAAAAGTAACAATTTAATAATAAAATTAGTAATAGAGATAGAAATAATAATAATAATAATAATACATAATAATAATCACATTATTAATGTTAATAATAATAATAAAATATATTATTTTCTAATAATAATAAGAATAATAATATCTATTCATAGTACTAATATTAATCATGTTACATGTTTAAATTTTATATAAGAAAGTAATAATAATAATATTGATATAACAATTTATACATATCAAATCTCATATATATATTTATTTACATATTTACTTATACACACTTGTTCGTGAATCGTCGGGCATAGTCAAGGGTTAAATGGATATATGAAATAGTTCAAAATTTTCAAGACTCAAAATTACAGACTTTGCTTATCGTGTCGAAAACATATAAAAATTAAGTTTAAATTTGGTCGGAAATTCCCGGGTCATCACAATGTTGGACTCGTACGCGAGCACAATCTGTTTGGAGTCGTGGGGTAGGCCTAGTTTTGCTCGAGCATTGATTGAAGTATCGTCGGATAAGGAGTTTAAGGATAATATCAAATTGGCGATTCCGAGTGTTGATGGGAAGAGTAAAACCGTATGTTTTTTAAATGTTGAATATGAATGGAGACCACCGCGATGTAAGTGTTGTGCTATTTTTGGGCACATGGATTCCCAATGTCCAAAAATGGTGACTAGCGAGTGTAATCGGTCTAAAGATGATGAAGATGCGTTTGAAATAGTTGGCAAGAAAGTGGCTAAAGAGGTGACCAAGGGTAATAACAAACAGAAGGTTATTTTTGGCGTAGGTAAGCTAAAGCAAAAATTGGTCTACAGACCAAAGAAAAATATTTATTCTAAAAATGGCTTGCCGAAGGTTGCTCCGGGTGACAAGAGAAATGCGGAAGTTGGGACAAACAAGGGTTCTCAAGTAAAGGTTCAAAACTCGTTCGGAGTTTTGAATAAAGATGCATATAACCTAGTTGATGAAGAGAGCGATGTTGAATCTGATAAAGAGGAAACAGCCGAGTTTATTGCAGCAAAATCTGTAGAAAGACTACGTTTGGCATGAAATCGGGCTGGTTATAGTTTGTGTTATTGGTTATGTGGGTGGTTTAGTTGTTTTGGTTTTGCTAGTTATTTGTGTTTGTATGTGCTAGCTTGGTTTGTGGTTTTTTGTGAGGCCGCATGGTGCGCTTGCGGTCGTTGTCCTCTTATGTATTTTTATTATTTTTTATAAATAATATTAACCGGGTGAAACCCTTTACCCAAAAAAAAATCTATAATATTTAGGTGAAAAGTTTTTTATAAATATTAATCAGTTAAAGACCTGCAATTTTGCTATGCGATGATGATATTTTAGGACAATGTTTAACTATGATAAAAAAGAAATAAAATAAATCAAAAGTCAAATGTGTAAAAATATAAATATAAGAAACTAAGACGTCTAAAGATTCAAATGTGTAAAAAGATTTTAATATGTTTGTTCGTTGTCAAATACTCGTAATACTTTTTCTCTATGCAACTTAATTTCGTTTCACGTATATTATAATTAAAATTATAATTATAATATAATTTGTGATGACCCAGAAATTTCGACTAAATTTAAACTTAATCTTTGTATGATTAACATTTCCGACACGATAAGCAAAGTCTGTAAAACTGAATCTCAAAATTTTTAAATTACTTTTATATATTTAAATACCCTTCGGTTGTTTTCGACGATTCGCGAACAATTATATGTAAATAGATACATATATACTATAACATGAAAAGGTAAAAATGTATTAATTGTTTGATACCGTACATTAAACTTATTGGTTTAAATATCTATTTGAATGTATATGATAAGTTGAAATATTTATTATTAAAATATATTTATAAATAACTTCCAATGTGTATTTAAAAACTGATTTATGTATATTAAAAAGATATATACATATATATAATAAAAGATAGTAACATTCGTTTATTGATTCAATTGATATTTAGATAAGTTAACTAAAGCGTTTAAGATGAACCAGTTAAACACTAATTTGCTACAGTGTTTTCAAATTGCCACATTACTCAAAATGCTACAGTGTTTTCGAAAATCACTATTTGCTACAGTGAAATTGACTTTGCTACAGTGAATTGCCACAGTAAAATTTGACTTTGCTACAGTAACTTTGCTACAGTAAAACACTATTTCAAAATGAAAAGGTATATATTATATATATATTAACAAATAGCGAGACGATGATTTATAGAAGTAAATGACCAAAACATTTGAAAGTTTAAGTTATACTATGAGTGGTATAGTTTATGAATAATTTAAGGCTATATTTTGACAAAGGTACGTGACACGAAACGTAAAATGCAAGTGTTCTAAAGGTACGAAAGGACATTCGAAAAACCGGAACCGGGACATAAGTCGAGTGATGACGTACGACTTATCGGAACAAAAATTACAAGTCAACTATGCACGTGAATTTAATATAATATATAATTAATTATATATATTATATTTATATTAATTTAATATTATGTCGACAAACAAGAAAACAAAAATTTGTGAGCTGGAATCTGAGGCCATGCGATCGCATGGCCACAAGCCTATAAATCCATGCGATCGCATGGAGGCAAAAGTCTGGCCTGATGCTATAAAATGGCATTTTGCTCGACACATTAACACACACACACACACACACATATTACTCCGTATTTTTATTATTATTATTATTATTATTATTATTATTATTATTATTATTATTATTATTATTATTATTATTATTATTATTAAGATTAATATTATTAATAATCTTATTATTATTATTAATTAGTATTGTACATAAAATACTACGACGAGGTTATGAGCTTGTCACTTTCAAAATGGTTTCCAAGCGAGCTAGAGCTAAGAAAATTATGGGTTATTGCCAAGAAAATTATGGGTAATGTTCGGGGGTATTTTTGTGAATCAAACCTCGTGTTTATCATCTCCGATGCGTCTACGTGCTTTCCTACAATATTGTATATCAATATTAAACAGTGAGTTTCATAAGATCCCTTTTACTCTCTACATTTTTGGGCTGAGAATACATGCAAATGCTTTATTAATCGATATACATTATTTATATGCGTGAGTTTTATTTGCTCCCTTTTTAATTGCTTTTGTAATCTATATTTTTGGGCTGAGTATACATGCACTTTATTTTAAACGCAATGGATACAAGTACATACTAAATTCTACACTGAGTTTGAATCGAAAATCCCTTAGCTTTGGTAACTAGTAACTGCCAGTTATAAGAACTGGTGGGCGCGAGTAGTAGTATATGGATCCATAGGGCTTGATATCCCTGTCCGAGCTAGAGCACTAGCCTTTTAACGGACGTATGCTATTTGAGAAGCGTACACGTTGGTTTGCGTGTATTATTAAGATGATTATACAAAGGGTACAAATTATATAAACGTTAAAGTTTAGTTACCAGGGTGCTCAATTTTGTAGAACCGATTGATAAACGTTTCGGATGAAACAACTGAAATCTTGTGATCCACCTTTTATGTAAAACCTATTGATAAACGTTTTGAATAAAACAACTGAACTTTTGTAAACCACATTGATATACGGATTATGTGTAATATTAAAACTATGAACTCACCAACCTTTGTGTTGACACTTGAAGTATGTTTATTCTCAGGATTCTAGAAGTCTTCCGCTGTTTGCTTATACGTGATACAAGATATGTGCTTGGAGTCATACATGCTATATACAAGAAACTTGCATTCACCAAACCATTACCATGTATCTTATTTTGACTGTATTGTCAACAGATGTATTATTGTAAACCATTTAAATGGTGATTGTCTATACGTAGGAATCATCAGATGTTAAAAACCTGGAATTTATATATTCATTTATGAAATACCTTTTCAAACGAATACAATGTTACAAAATGTATCACATAGAGGTCAAATACCTCGCAATGAAATCAATGAATGACGTGTTCGTCCATATGGATTTGGAGCGATCGTCACATAATTATTATCAATGTAAATTTATTATAAACTTTTTGCTATGTGTATCTTAAATTTAACAGGTTATAATTATATTACATGAAATATTTTACTTGAATATGGAGTGTTACTTTTTACTATACCCCTTTAGTATATATATAAAATTTATATATATATATATATATATGTATATATATATATATACATATATATATAATTTCTAATAACATTAAAATAACTACCACTAACCATTTAAATTGTATCACTTCTTAGTGACAACCCTAAGACTTGTAATTAGAACTCTTATATGATATTACTACTTAAACTTATTAGTACTATTTAGTATTTACATATGAATATGAATAATAATAATAATAATAATAATAATAATAATAATAATAATAATAATAATAATAATAATAATAATAAAAAAGTGAGAAAATATGCACAATTATGAGTATTATATTTCTCACATTTCATCATTCCCCATCCTTAAAAGACACATTGTCACCTTGATATATAATTATAATAATATAAATATAATTTATAATAATAAAAATTACTCCTATATATATATATATATATATATATATATATATATATATATATATTTTTTTTTTTTTTTTTGAAAGGCAAGCAATAACTTCTCATTTACAAAACCAAAATTACAATAGCAAGGATCCATTAGAGGTGGATCCTACCTAAGCAACTATACATTAAAATGGAGACACGAGAAGAAATCACGGCACAACAACGAAAACACGAAATAAATTACACCGAATTAAGATAATCGACCGGGTTAGTTAACCAAGTATGCCAATCTAGAGTCCTTCATTTCACTTTGTTTGAAATCCAATCGAACGATAAGGTTTGTATTTCATTTAGAGCAACCGGGATACTCCAAGTTTTGTCCCGGAATACTTTATTGTTCCGGTTTTTTCAAATGACATACGCACCAATCCACTTGATAGCCATCCACAATGAGTTACCGAAGCTCGACATAGAATGAGCTAGATTATTTTCGCCAAGAAGCTCGACAATATTGTGATAGTTGAAAGCACCCAAGTTCCACCAATTGAAGACTCGACCCCAAAGCTCATTCGCAAATTTGCACGAGACTAGCATGATCTCACATGCTTTAGGTGTATCTCCATAATTTTAAAGTAATGAAATCTTTGATGCTCTTAATTTTTTTTTACGGAGTACTATATACTAAAATATTAACATTGACCTATGTTAATAATATTTAATAATATTATATTATAATATAAATAACAAATATAAATATAAAAATAAAATAATTGAAATAGAAGAAAATGTAACAAAAAGTTAGAACACGTATTAAAATTTAAAACCATGGTTCGAGTCTATTTAGGACCCACTATGACCACTATCAATCGTCTCACGTTCCTCATTTCATTCTCCCCCAATTCTTATATATACACATCTGCTAGCCTAGCCCTAACACCACCGCCACAACCACCACCGCACCACCGTACAATCGCCGACGATCGATTTAAGCTGTCGATGTCATGGACGCACCTTCACCACCTCCGCCGCCACCTGTCATCGCAATAAGATCCGTATTTGCTTACAACATCGATTCAGAATTCCGTATAATCGAATCAATCATCGACGATTTTCCTTTCGTTTCAATGGACACTGAGTTTCCCGGTGTTGTTGTCCGGCCAAACGCCGGTTACGATTACATCCATAACCAGAATCCTTCCGATCACTACCTGCTTCTTAAATCGAACGTTGATGCTTTGAAATTGATACAGGTCGGTCTCACACTCACCGACGCTGACGGAAACCTACCGGATCTAGGTAGTTCCGATCGTAACACTCGCTACATTTGGGAGTTCAATTTCAACGATTTTGATCTGTCGCGTGACCAGTACGCTTCTGACTCGATTGAGCTGCTAAAACGACAAGGTATTGATTTCGAGAAGAATCGTTCGTTTGGAATTAATTCCTTAAAATTCTCGCAGCTGATGATGTCATCCGGTTTAGTGTGTAATGATCGCGTGAGCTGGGTGACGTTTCATAGTGCTTATGATTTTGGCTATTTGGTTAAGCTTTTGACGGGCCGGGTTTTACCGGATGAGCTGAACCGGTTTTTGGATCTTTTGAAGGCTTATTTTGGAGCTAGGGTTTATGATGTGAAACATTTGATGAGGTACTGTGAGAGTCTGTATGGTGGATTGGATCGTGTGGCTAAGACTTTGGAGGTTGATAGAGCTGTTGGAAAGTGTCACCAGGCTGGGTCAGATAGCTTGCTGACGTGGCATGCGTTTCAGAAGATCAAGGTGCTTTGCAGAGGTGGACCTGAGAAGTATGCTGGTGTTCTTTATGGATTAGAAGCTTTCTGAGAGGTCTTGATGGTAGATTGTAGAAATTTTATTCGAAAAATCGTATTAGCAAATTAACTGCTGTAAAGTTCTGGCATTATCAATATCAATTTTAGCTGCATTGGTTATCATATGGTTATTCTTATAGTACTCCGTATAATTTATGAGTAAAAGCAAATGGCTTTATATATCTAGTTTTGCTGGTTAATACATATGCTTTTGCAGCTGTGGTATGCAGTGATAAGCAGACCCTATGCAAATTGCTTATTTTATATCATTAGATTAAGTATATGTTAGATTAAGACTAATGATGTGCGAGTCAGGCATATGGTGTATGTGTCAGTGATATCATATTATACGGCCTTTTGAATTCTTTAAATCAGGGGATATTCAGGTGAAATCTATAGCCTTCACTTTATGCGTGTAAGAGGTAACTATAATGCCGTTTATGTGGTTGTAGTATAGTTGGTCAGCTTTGTGTCTTGTGAGGCGTTGTGGCTGCTTTAAGCTGTTTAAGGACCCCTATGAGAATTTCCTCACAGTTGAATAAAATGGTCTAGGATGTATGTATTGCTCATTTATTTCATGAATTATAACATAAGGAGGGGAACAAAGGGTATGCTACAGGAAAATGAAGTATGCTTTTAAATTTAAGAGGAACGGATCATATCCTATCTGTAAATTATGCGTTACTAGCTTACATCAATTTTATTCTATTATTTCTTGAGTATACTTTAGTTACAAAGATTTGATATTCTCTGTGACATAATACTCAAATAATAATAGAACTAAATTTATGTAACATTTTGGAGATTGAAAAGTGTAATATGTTAAGAACTAATGATAGCTAGAGAGACTTCTGTAGATCCTCACCTCATTTGCAAGAGTCTAGCGTGGCGAAACGACTTCCCTCTTATTTCAGGGTGTTGTAGATGAATGAATGTCTACATCTTACCTCCCCGTACCTCACGTTCGTGGGGTTAGGTATCGTTGTTGTTGCTGCTGCTGCTGCTGCTAGGCAATTCTACTGTCTGGGTCATTTTTGTAGGTCATCATGATAATCTTTTTGCAACACAATGTAGCTCATTTCTCTTATAAGCAGGATGTTTTCTTGTGAGCATAGGTATTCTTTCTCTAATGAGTTGATCAATGCAAAAAGATTTATACATGGTGAAGACTTCATATTAAATAGGGAATGCACAACAACAAGAACAACTATACCTAATTGCACAGAGGTGAGATGTAGCAATCATTCCTCTACTCTAGAATAAAAAGGATTCATTTCTTTACCTAAGGGCAGAGAAAGTCGTCCCTCTAGACTGCTTCCACAAGAACAATCAATGACGGTGTGTCAATAAGCCATGTAAGCCAACTTGTAAGGAGGACTATCAATCAACGAAAGTTTGTGCTTCATAGTCTATCTGCGTCACATGAAAGGCTGAAAGCAGACCCGGATAGCAGAAATATTGATCCACTAAAGGCGATTACTTAGATTAACAATCTTTTGACATTATTAAAACTTAGGTTACTAATAAATTAAGCACTATTCTGGTTCTTCGCTGCTGTAGGATGCCTATCATATTGGATTACAGGGGGATTACATTCAATTGAAGGACCGGTCGCAGGTGATCATTTCAGAAATTTTGTGTATCAAATTTTACTGTGTTCTCTTAGAAGTGTACCAAATTTTCTTATGTAGATGCTATTATTTTGTTATTCTCGCTTATTCAAAGCATACATTCACACAGGTCCTCTGTTTTCTTTTTTGAAGTTATTTTTTTTCTGTTGTTCATGAGAACTTCCAACAGGTGCTCTGAAGGAAAACTCTATTAGGGTCGCTCATTTGTCGATATTGGTAGTATTATCAGCTCGACGAGGAAATGTGTCACTGCTGTCATGTTTACTTCTTTCTTTGCAAGAGTGGTACTAGTAATACTATCACATATATATTTGACCTTGAAAGTAAGGTAAACATCTATCTCTTGATGTCTATAATGGAGTATAATTATAAGTTGTTATTAGATTACACTTAATGACCTGCTCATATGTTATTTCTTTCATCTTCTCATTGGTTGTAATTTATACCACTGGATGATGTTCTCATCTAGGAACTACAAGCAGAAGTACATTACAAACAGTTTGAGTAATTGATCATTGATCATGATATTACATTAGCACTTTGAATTATCAATCATGATATGATATTAATTAACAAGTACAATTATTTTCTTCAAGTATATTCACGCATTCATTATATATCTGTACCACATTGGTTTCTGTGCTTTCAACGTTCTGACCACGTCTCGTTGGAACCGTTGCTTACTGTATCTGCCTGTTTTACTTTTTTGAAGTTTAATGGTTGACTTGTCTGAGTTAGTTCCTATTGTGTAACATTAATTTATTTAAGTTCAATTGGATACTAAAGTTCTTTTCGTGTCACTTGAAGGTTAGAAGGAAGGGTTTATTTGATTAATTTTAAACTCGCACACGAAGAAATTTTGAAAATCACAGGGCGTTTTTTGGAACTGTAGGAGAATGGCAGTACTGGTTCATTTCCGACATATATAGAACCAGGCCAATCGGGGCCCTTAGAAAAGGTATGTTTCCGATTGAATCACACGTGATTATATATGTTGGACTATTTTGCTCTTAGTGCAGGCCCGATGATCAGTGAAGGTTTAATGTGTAGCAAAGGGAATTAACACCACAGATCAGGTATCTATATTAGGAAGGACCGTAGAATTATGTGTAAAAGTGTAACACAATCTGTTCTTTATTTACAAAATCCAACTACTCAGGTTAATTTATGGAGCACATGTAGTAGGGCCCATACTAACATGTGAGTTTTTAAGTCAGTCTCTTTCAGATGGTCCATTAGTTCAAATGTAGTTGCGTCCGATGCTCGACAATGAAGGGTTTTGGTTAAAACGGTGTTTAATTTACCCCCGGCTTGTTGGACCCACTAAACGTAGTCATGGTGAGCTGTGAATCATTTGGTTTGAGGATTGAGTTATATTTATTGGAATAGAGTAGACCCAAACGTTGGTTTCTGGGGACCAACTGGAAGAAAATGACTTGATATCCAATATGGGTTGGGACTAAGGTAAAGGAAAATGACATCACCTTTGGAAATACATAAACTAGCAAGGCTAAATTCTTATTAAGATACCCACACACTTCAAGGCTTGAGCTTAACTAACTTGGCTAGGTAGTTAAGTGGTCCATGAAAACTCTATATACGTTGTTTAGGGTTAACAGACCTTTATGGTAACAAAAAGGTTACACGTGGTTGAGTTCATTGTTAATTTGCAGTTTAGGCGATTTCAAGTGTAAGCTCAAGCTCGGATCAAATAGCCCAGTTTTTATCAAGTGTGAGCGTAGCAAGTTGTGGGCTATTAATGGTGTTGGGACTATACATGGTTAAAAGCAAAACTGAAAGTGAAAACAAGTACCGGTAGCGACATGGCTCTGTTTACTGGTACGCTTAACAGGACGCTGGGGACTACGACTATTATTTCGGTATAGTTCTATCTTCTTGTATAATGTATGTATTTATATGTATTTATATTTACTGTACTTTTATTAATAAATGACACTGCAAAAACCAGCTCAGCTAGGAAGTGTTTTCACTATCATGTGCTCTCCAGTTGAATCTGTGCTTAACTATAGATGTATATTATTTGGTGGCAGTTATATACCACTTACTTTTTGCATGCATTGAATTAAGATATGTTTAGTAAATATATTTTCTTAGAACTAGTATAAGAAACGGGTTAAATCACCACTTAAAACCTTTAATTTAATCCTTAATTAATGAAAGAAGATCATTGTTGATATTAAACACTTTAATCTTGTAGGGATTATGATAAGTGTTTTGGGCATAACCCAAATGGACCCGTTTCAAGTTATGCAAAATGTACACTATATAAGTGTGTTTCCTTGATTTTATGGAGTTAGAGGGTTTTGGAGGGGTAAAGATTTTACCTTTCAAGTGAGATAGGGTTCCAAATAGAATTTTGTTATTATACTATATTAATTTGACATGTTTAAGCTTTATAAGATCACCCGTTACAATGGCATCCGTTACAATAACTGTGACGTGGAGGTAAATTTTGTACTTCTTGTAGGAGAGATGAGATTTTGACTGTGACGTGGTAGTGCCAAATTATGAAGTCGTGTTATGGTGAATGTCAAATTTTAGTGTTAAATTTGAGTGAGAAAGTTTTGGTTGACGTGTTAAAATATCATTACTGAAAATTTGGTGTAAATTAATAAATTTATGATATAGATATTTACACGTTTAATTTTTGATCGATGGTAACCAAATATCACGCCTTCACTTTGAGCGTCACGTTCCAAACCGACTCATCCTTTAAGTCAAAAATCACGCTCTGTAACACAGTTTGTTGAGCGTCAAAAATTGCCATGTTGGTTTGATGCCGAGTCTAACGCTCTGTAAGCGATGGTCTAAATTGAGTTACATGATCTATACTTCATATACCTCATAAACCTCTTTTGCTTTAGTTCTATATATGTTAAGTCACTTTCTAAAAATGTCTCATTATTTATAAGCATAGTAAAACCCAGAAATTTGGTGGTATTTGATTAGTTGAAATGTGAGACGATTACTGATCACTTCATTTTTTATGGACTTGGCCCATTGAGCTGATCGGTTTTCCCCTTTAATTTTTGTATGGCCCTATTTTTCCTTTAATTTTGACGTAGCTATTTTTATTAATCTTATATTTTTAAATAAATCATTAGTTGTTTCTTTGTATTTTTATTTTTATCTAATAAATGGACTATTTGCTTGTGACATAGATATATACTATTTTAAGAATTTCTATAACGGCACAGCTCACAACGTGCGAGATGTTACCCTGCTCATTTGTAACAAAACTTGTATGGACTATGGACTATATTTGGTTTATTGTTATATCTTATCATTGTATTAAATTAGTAGGTTAATAAATAATTTGAATACGGAGTACTTTATTTGTTTCAATTTAATTGTTCACACGAAAATTGTACAATTTAAGAAATATAATGATTAGCCTCTTAACCTATCAAATTTCATTTTGACCCACTTAACTCATTTCTTATTTTTTATTTTATTTTGTTATATTTTTACAGATCAACAAATTACAAATTCGAAACATCGAGCCTAAAATAGTTGATATATCTTATTGGTTGAAATTGAAAGTCGACAATTAGTTCGGATGAAACACATTATTTTATTATGTTAACCTTGAATAGAATACTTAAGTTGTGTGTTACCATTTCCTGTTCTGTGTGGTGTGGATCTATATGTAAGGGCCATCCCGGTGGCCCGGCCTCTATATGTGTCATCAAGTAATGGGTCAATCTGAGTCTTTTATCCTTAATATGAATAGTGGGGTTAGTATATTTTGGTTTGTTTGACAGGCGATCAAAGGGTTTTAATTATTATTGTGAATTGTGAATGTGAATCTTTTGACACATGCAGGACGAAATACGTTTATTGTTGGATTCAATCTAGCAACTTGTAGGAATCGAAAATGACGTAAAGATTTCAAGATAATAATGCTAAGTGATTTCATATACTGTATATTTTTCTTTTCCTTTTTATTTTGATTTTCTAAATTTTAAATTATACGTCTAAGAATTCAATCTTGGTATTGGTTACTACTCCGTATTAGTCAGTAGACCACTTGTAAAACGAGGTTGATGGTAAAATATATATAACCCTCCCCGCATCATAATCATCTGTTCAAAATCTTACCTTGTCACGTTACAGCTGTTAATGGTCTTATGGATACCCTAATATTAATAACCATGACGATTTTGAATTTATGTTATGGCAGTACGTATGTTTTACAATGAGTATGGGGACGTAATGTTTCAATAAGAAAAGGGGGTAATTATTGAGGCATTCAAGTAAATTTACAGATGTCGACTAAACTGAATGGGTTTGATGACACTTTTTTTTCTCTCATTTGCTGCAATGAAATTGAATACAGGTTACCAAAGGGCATTTGGCCCATCGGTATCGTGGTGGCCCTACAACCAAGAGGTTGAGGGTTCAAGTCCTACTTGAGACATATTCGTGGTTGTAAATATTCGTGTTAATGGTGTGTGTGAGTTTGCCTTTCAAAAAAAAAAAAAAAAAAAAAAAATTGAATACAGGTTTAATAGGTCATTTATGCCTTATAAATATTAAAATTTAACATATGTATCATGATTTATATAATCACAGTGGAATATGACATTTTCACAAATTTTATTTTATTTTTGCGAAAAAACAAAAACTATATAAAACGGAATTTTCATCAAGATATGAAAGAGCGCACCTAAAACAGAAAAACAACCAACCCAACCTAGCCAATCTAAAAGCGAGCCCAAGCGACGAACGAAACTAACAAAACAAGGAGAAACAGAAGAAAACCTAAACTAACGAAACATCGCGTTCGATCGTGATCAGAGACTCCGACCGCCATTAAAAAAAATAATCAAATTAAGCAATACAACCATGTGTCCATGACACGATCGAACTACAACACCAAAACAAATACACAAATAAATTCAATAACCCCTATTTTTTCCGCCTCTTTAGAGGCTTTTTTTTACCTTTCGGCACGGCTATAAAAATTTGCTCTCTACTTGTTCAAAACGGACCGATATTCCCGTACATGAAGATTACGTACACATAAACTTTAGGGTCCAAACAAGAAACGTCCTTATTCTCCAAACCTTTTAAACCGGAAAAGAAAGAACCACTAGTCCCGATGCTAGTTGTATCAGGGACCATTTACCCCATTTCATGTAAACCACAGGGACCATTTATCCAATTTTCTCTTATTTAATCTCATAAGATGTTCACCAATTTTATTTTATTTTTTGGGAACTATACAACACAAGGAACTTTCATCAAAGAATGAAAGAGCCACCTAAAACAGAAAAACAACCAACCCTACCTAGCCTAT
This sequence comes from Rutidosis leptorrhynchoides, assembly GCF_046630445.1. Lineage (NCBI taxonomy): Eukaryota > Viridiplantae > Streptophyta > Magnoliopsida > Asterales > Asteraceae > Rutidosis > Rutidosis leptorrhynchoides. The sequence continues at coordinate 128,702,516 of NC_092335.1, forward strand.
CTTAAAGTGAGCCCAATTCACGAACGCAACTAACCAAAAAAAGGAGAAACACATGAAAACCTAAACTAACGAAAACAAAACAAGCTAGCAACACAACCATGAGTCCATGACACATGATCGAACTACAACACCAAAAAAGATACACAAATAAATTCAATAACCCCTATTCTTTCCGCCTCTTTAGAGGCTTTTTTACCTTTCGACCCGGGCTATAAAAGTTTGCCCTCCACTTGTTCAAAACGGACCGATTTTCCCGTACATGAACATTACACATACACTTTAGGGTCCGAACAAGAAACATCCTTATTCTCCAAACCTTTTAAACCGGAGAAGAAAGAACCACTAGTCCCGATGCTAGTCGTATCCCCACCAAACACTCTGACCGCATCATCTAACTCCATCCGTTTTCTGATTCCGCAGCACAGACTTATCCCCTTTGGCCACATGATTCATTTTGTTCTTCCTACCCTTAGCCAACACCCCTTTAATTTTTAGGAATATCGGCTTCACCTACATCCTTCGCCATAGATGCTTTATGACGTTATATGTTCTCCCATGCCTTTACCCACGTCTCCTTGACCTTCGTAACCAAACCAGTCTGAGACAAAACTCCCGACTCCAAAACTGCTTCCCCAATAGTAACTCCCTTCGAACTTACCAAATAATTTTTATAGTACAAAGTAATTAATGCATAACTCTAATGAGGTTATAAAATATAATGGTGAAAAATATTACAATTATGTTGACACCTATACTTTATTAATAATAAAATCAGTCATCTCGCCACAACAAAATGTTATTTCTTCACTTTTATTTAAGTTCCACATTGCTATTTTAATTTGTTTAAATATATTCACTTTGATACTAACCGGTCAAACAAGCTTTTAAAAGGATAATGTGATACCGGTATTTTATTGATTAACAATGTAATACCATCAAATTGTAATTGTAAAGTGGTGTATAAATTCAAGTGACCAGTTTTTTTCTCTGTTACTAATTGAACTACTTGAAATCATCTGTTATGTTACATTATATAAGTGTTCAGATCACTTTTTAACCAACTTAATTGGGCAGGGATGAAACTTAATTTGTTAAAAATTATACTCCGTATTAGTTAGTTGGATTTTTTTTAACAATTTGCTCAATCAAAATAAACGGTTTGACTGAGACGTAGTTAATATATACGTAAAGATCTCCGAATAACTTGAATTGTTAGCAACTAGTATCAAACATATTCAACCTATAGAATATACATATATAGGTAGAAACTTATAAACAAATCCTATGAAAACAAACAGAGTATCATAAATATAGACAAGACCCCACCAACAACCTAATGTTGTTGATACTAACTTACTTCACCACTTACCACTCGTTTTATTTTAAAATCTCCCCCTCATTTAATTCCGATCTCACCATATATATTTATATATATTTTTTTATCTTCACTTCAATCTACAAACATTAATAACTCCCTTCCTACTTTCTTTACTCTCATTCAAATCAGTTTCAACTATTTTAAACCCCAATTCAAATCAATGAAAAAAAAGCTCACTTTTTTCCCTACTTGTGGTAGCAGCCCCACTAAAACCCTTTCTTTCCGTACTATCGCCGGAGATATCACCGGAGACATCGCCGGAGATCTTGACGACATGCAAGTGGGTTCTCCCGGAGAAATGGACTCATCGGTTGAGTCTGTTATTCGTGGGTTAAGTTCAGATAGATTCTTTTTTAAACCAGGTAAAACAAGTTCCATACTTGATGAAGCAAAAATGAACAAAAATGAAAAAGAATGTGGTTTATTACCATTAAAAGAAAGTGTGTTGACAATGGAGATGGAGTCAACTGACCCATTTGTTGACTTTAGAAAGTCAATGCAAGAAATGGTGGAAGCTGATGAAGGATTGAAAGACTGGGACAATCTTCAAGAGCTTTTAAGTGTGTATTTAGAATTGAATGATGAGATTAACCATGGTTATATTATTAGAGCTTTTGTTGAGTTATTGCTACTCAACCATACTTCATCATCATCATCATCATCATCATCATCATCATCATCATCAACTTCATGTATGAATGGTCAGCTGGAGCTATCTTTATTAATGGAATCTAGTAGTATTAGTAGTAGTAGTAATAATGATAAGAAAATGAAGTCTCCAGAATCTGCATTATCATTTACATCATTCACATCATCAGCATCTTCTTCTGGTTCTGGGATTTGTAGTTCAAGTACAAGTACAAGCCATTGTTTGTCATCATGTGAAGAAGAAGAAGAAGAAGAAGATGATGATGATGAATTAGATTATAACAGTCCACATAAAGCAGTAGTATCAGATAATGCTCAATTTTCAAAAGTATGATTTTAATTTCTGTTTATGGAAAGATATGTATATCACTAATTTTAGTACTGATAGTGAGATTTATTCTAATTTTAACCCATTTCTGTGTTTGTTTGTATGTCTGTTTGCATAATGCTCACTTAAAATCAATTAGTCCGTAAAATTTTTTTACTCGTAATTTTTTATTTTTGAAATTTCTGCTTATGTATGCAGTCCTGCATTCATTTTGCAACTCTTATACAATCTATTTGTTTTGCTTCATGAATATTTTAAGCATATTTAAACATAAAATTTTATCAACATATAATATATATGCAATACCATTTTTTATTTCCTTTTGCTTTTATAGCATGTATTTAAATTTAACTTGTGGGAAAATTGATGGGTGTATGTCTTATGAAATACTCCGTATTGTTTATTTTGTGTTTATATCGTTTAAAGGAGGTTAATTTTTGGCTTTTAAAATGATTCTCTTACCTTAAAAAAAAATCGGCTTTTATAACATAGTAACATTATATTATATTGCTATTTAATGAAATACTAACACTTCAGTGATAGTTAAAATGTTCTGTAGATAGTAATCGGCATCTAGCAACATTAAACTTTACTCTTTATATGTATCCTAAGAATTTTTTTGGATAATTTTTTTATGTTCAGATATATTTAATAGACGTCTAACCAGATTATACCGTTAGAGTTTCCGAGTCTATCCTTGAGCATCCCAGTTAGATATGTTGTTACTACAATTAACTCTTAAGAATTTTTTTAATGGCTTCACGAAATTTCCACGAATATATACAAATACTCACTTCTAAACTTCGAACTAACAATTTCTTAGCCGATATCACCGGACCACTGGGCCTAATTTGGGCTCAGATTTTTTGTAAGCATATCCATTCAAACTACTAGAGTATCTTGTGTAATGCATATTGGTAAGATACTTTTTTAGATATTTGTTAGGGTAAATGGCTCAAAAAGGTAATATAAGTTATCCAATTTGACAATCAAGGTAACCCTCAATTCGCACAAGCCCGAAAAGGATTCCAATTTAATTTTTGCGCAAGAAAATGATTACGTGTTCAAAAAATTTAAAATTGAGGTAATCTTCGTCAAATTCATTAACGATCGTTAATAAAAAAAATACACTATTGGTCCCCGAAGTATGTTAAAAATTTCACTCATAATCCTCTTCATCATCTTCATTAATATCTTCATTCTCACCACCACCACCACCACCACCACCACCACCACCACCACCACCACCACCACCACCATTAATATCTTGGTTAAATTATTTGTAGCTTCTTTTGCACGATTTGATAAATAAAATAATGCAAATCACTACAAAATTAGCCCCAGGGCTATGCCCCGGTTGCTGTTGGCCTAAAATCATTAGCACATATGAAGCAATGTGCATAAGCTGCCAGGTGTATGCTGATACTTATAGAGAGCCATTAGACATGCTAGTTTTGTTGTGAATCACACAAGTTAAGATGCTTTATTAATCTTTTTTTATAGTACTATTATTATTAACATTCCACTAGTAGAATTGGCCCCTTGATCCATTTGTAGAATTGTAGTGAGCAAATTTTATTACCAGTTGAAAGAGATACAATATGAACATGTACACTGTATCAGAGATGGTGAATGTATTGGCGATAAAATCAAACAGAGATCCTAGAATATATCTCCTTATTATGTATTTGCTTGTTCCTTAAGTTTAGAGAGTTTGTTTCCTAAACTAATTTGTTTGCTTTTGTATTTAAACCTCTGATATTGCTTTAAACATACATATATTTCGCCGCAATATCATTTATATTTCATCGGCTTTTACCGAAACGAAGACATTCAAATGCATAATTCACGAGAAAAACGGCAAAAGTAAACGCAAGCTTGAAGTTTGAAGAAATGATAATAAACGACGGGTTTTAACCAAATATATATCGAGATAACATTTATCCAAATGAAAGTCCAAGATGATCGAAGAAAAAGAGTTCAAATGAAAGTTCCAAGTCAATATACGTCAACACGGGGTCAATAAAGAACAAAAATAGAAACAAAAATAAAAAAAAATGACGTTTACTCTTACGCGGAACGCGTAATGTTCTTGTTCTTACGCGGATCGCGTATACATCCACGCGGAACGCGTAATGTCGAGACCAGAATCCAGATTCAAGTTCACATGGGACGGTTGCTTTTGAGTTTAATATTACAACTTTACACTTTACAGAATTAAAAGAGGAATATTACAGTTCAACGATTGGTCACCTACCACTTCTCAATGATATACATACGGAGTACTGTTACACAATATAGAGAGAGTTCCAAGAGTCAGTGCAAAACAATTATCACAACAACACATTTTTACATATACATGCACATAGACACATATAGAGTGCAGAGAGAGGAGGGAAGCATCAAAAAAATTATTAGTCTTTTTATTTTCAAGTACTCGTATTATTTTCAGTTTCAAGTTCAATATTTAGGATAGTTTCAATATTAAGGGTGTATTGTTCGTGATTAAGAGTATTATTGTGCGAGTGCAAGAGTATTGTTATTATAATTTTTCTACCGTTTGAAGTTAATGAAAGTGAAGATTTTCGTAAGTTTATCCTATTAAAATTATCGTTATCAATTTTTATCGTTATTATTATGTTTGTATATTTATATTTTTATGTTTACCCTAGTATAATGAGTAGCTAAATTTCTCCAGTGTTTGCTTAGATGTAGAGCCTTTAGTGAAATGGATTGTTATCATTTGTAAAAATTAAAATGTAACTTAAGTATTTTTAACATTGAGCCTAATTAAAAGAACCATTATTATGTATTTAGATATTTAACCCTTGTCACTTAATTTATTAGATTCAAATAACGAAAGTTATTTTTATTTATATAAATTAAGCTTCAACATTAAGAGTGATTTAGACGAACTTATGAATAATTTATTAACACTAAATTAGAAATAAAGTTCGGTGGTTTGGGTAATATCACTAGTCATATAATAGTGAAATTGTAAAAAGGGAAACCGTTATGATTTGGGTTTTGACGAAAGTCAAAACTGGGTTGGGTCTCAATTTAAATACTTGGGAAATAGTAACTATCTAAATAAGATCCGATGAAAATTAGACTTAATTTAGCTAGTTGAAACTTCATTTATTCGGAAGAAAAATATAAAGTTTTATACTAAATATTTTAATAGAACTTAAACTTAAAACAATCCATGGATCTAGAGGTGAAACATTTAAGTGAACACTCCTATTTATATATTGCAAAAATAATTATATTTGTTATTTATTTACGTATTATTATTATACAGCAAAAATTGAAAATATAAATCAATATACTTCAGTTGTACCAGTACTGTTTGTCACATCGTATATAACATACGCGGATCGTGTAGACCATACACGAAACGCGTACCTTCAAAAACATACGCGAAACGCATATATCATTACGCGAAACGCGTAAGGGTAGGTAAGGGTAGTATTAGCACTGTTACGAATTTTGTTAAAATTTAAGTTTTAATTAAAAATCTTTATTATTAATTTTAAGTTTTTAATTTATAATTAGTTTAATTATTATAATTTCCTTTAATTCATGTTTTAATTTAATTAAAACTTATTATTTAGATAATTTAAATAAATTTGTATTATATTTTATTGCTCAAAACAAAATTCTAATCATTTAGTTTTATTACAAGTTATTGTTTTATTAATTACCATTTACGAATAAAATATTTCTATCACAAATAATATAGTTTCAATTAGTTCACTTTTAAGTTAATAATTATAAATCATGTAATCTGGTAATTTTAATTAATAAGTAGTTCAATTAAATTAAGATTAAGTTATATTTTATTATTATTATGCTAAATATAAATTCCTAATCCAAAACCTCCTTTAAATAAGTTTAACTTCAAAGACTATTAAAAACCATTAAACACTCCATCTTCCTGTGGAACGAATCAGATTTACCTATAAAACTAAACTAAGCGGATAGGACCAGTTGCCTATATATGCGTGAAATCAACCTGAATTCACTAAAATATCATATATACAATAAATCAATTCGTGAAACAAAACAACTCAAATCCGTAAAAAAATAAAGGTACTTTTCACCACATCAAAACCCTTTGATTACTATTGAATAATATATACGATCATTATATTTTCTATATGGTATCAGAGCCGGTTTACCTAAACCTCCCAAAACCTAATCGACAATCAACAAAATCATGGCTGGTGATCAAGACAGTTCTTCCAGCAAAAAGATCAATGTCGATATTAATTCTCCGATGTATCTTCATCCTTCTGATTATCTAAAAAAGATGCAGGTAAACGAGACTCTCAATGATAACAACTATGCGGATTGGTGTCAATAGATGATGAATTTCCTCTTCGCAAAGAATAAAGTGGGTTTTATCGATGGTTCACTCAAGAAGCCTGATGCTGGATCCACCGAATACATGCCTTGGATGAGGTGTGATGCAATGGTAAAAGGATGGCTAACCAAAGCTATGGAGAAAGAAATTCCGACCAGTGTTAAATAAGCTAATTCAGCTTCTGAAATCTGGTCAGATCTTAAAGAAAGATTTGGGCAAGAAAGTGCGCCAAGGGCGTATGAACTAAAGCAGTCCCTTTCAATAACACATCAGAATGGGACTTCTATTTCAATATACTACACTAAATTGCGTAGTATTTGGGACGAAATTGATTCTGTTTTGCGGGTGCCAAAGTGTGCGTGTGATGGTTGTAAGTGCGGCATAGGCAAGTAAATCAGTGGACTAAAGGATAAAGAAAGGTTGTACGAGTTTCTCATGGGACTGGATAGTCAATTTGATGTGATTAAGACTCAAATACTCGCCATGAAGCCTACACCAACCCTTGGAAACGCATACCATCTTGTAGCTGAAGATGAACGACAAAGAAACATATCAGGTGATAAAAGGTCACCAATGGAATCAGCTGCTTTCAAGACCTCAGATCCATCTCGACGTGAAGGAGAAAGAAGCCAGAAACGTGACAAATACAAAGATACTAGACGGATGGAACCAACAGAGAGTTGCACTTGGTGTGAAAAAGAAGGTCACTCACGTGATGGTTGCTTCAAAGTTATAGGGTTTCCAGAATGGTGGCCTGGCAACAAGAAACGTGATGAACCAAAGCTCAAATCACGTGATGAACCAAAGCCCAAAGATGCGTTTATTGAAGGAAATAACACCTCACCAATTCTAGGTCTAACAAATGAGCAGTACGAGTCATTTATTAAACACTTTTGAGAAACTTCTGGTAAGGAGATCAATACCCCAAAGGCTTTCATGAATGTAAAAGGTAATGTTAATAACGATTGGGTTGTTGACTCGGGATCCACCGAGCACATTACATATGATGAAAGTATTTTAGAAAATAAAAGAAACATGCCACATGAAACTCCTGTAATTATTCCCAATGGGGACGCTACTCCAGTTAATGGAAGAGGCGAATGTGTTTTAACTGGAGGGACAAGAATCAAAGAGGTCCTTCATATACCCAAGTTCACGTGTAACCTTTTGTCTATTAGCCGATTAAGTAATGATCTTCAATCAGCCATAACGTTCTTTCTCGACTTTTGTGTAATGCAGGAACTTCGCACGAGGAACTTGATTGGTGCGGGTGAGTGCAGGAAGGGTCTATACCGAATTGGGATGCTTAGAAGAGAAAGAAAAGCTATGACGACCACCATAGATATTTGGCATAAGAGATTGGGGCATGCCTCACAAGACAAACTTACTAAGTTAGATTTTCTTCAAAATAGTTCTTTTGATCATTCATGTGATTCTTGTTTAAAGCATACTAGACTACCTTTTACGAATAGCAGTATTAAATCCAATAATTGTTTTGATTTGATACATTGTGATATTTGGGGAAAGTATCGTGTCACGTCTAATACAGGTGCCAATTATTTTCTAACTATTGTTGACGATTATAGTAGAACTGTTTGGGGCTTCCTTTTAAAATTCAAACACCAGGCCAGTAGTTATTTAATGAGTTTTTGTAACATGATTAAGACCCAATTCAGCACACCCGTCAAAAGGATTCGTAGTGATAATGGAGGAGAGTTTACCTCGAATGACATGCACCAATTTTACAGAAATAATGGTATATTACTTGAAACCTCTTGCCCACACACTCCACAACAAAATGGAGTTGTGGAGCGAAAACACCGACACCTACTTGATACAGCTAGAGCCTTGATGTTTGAAGCCAAATTACCAAAATGATTTTGGGGAGAATGTGTGTTAACAGCTGCATACATTATCAATCGATTACCCTCCAAAACTATTGGACACAAAACACCTTATGAGGTTGTTTTTCACCAAAAACCCGATTATAACTCTGTAACGACCCTGGATTTTTCCAGCCTATATTATTAATATTTATTATTAATAATTTCATTTTAATAAATGTATTCTTATACATTTACTTGTCACCGTAATTGACTTTCCATGTCCCGACTTGTCTTTGTGATACACGCTTTTCACGAATAATATTTAGAATATTATTTACGTTCATGATTAATTATTATTAATCATTTTTAATTAACTAATGTAGTAGTTAATTACTTGGGCTTTTACTAAATTGTTGCTTACTTATACTTGGGCTTATATTATTGGACTTGGAAGCCCACCCTACACCACCTAATGGGCTAGTGAGCCCATTATATTACTAGTGATTTATTAAGACTAAACAAGGATTAATTAGTTAAATGAGGAGACAAAGATGTTTCAAGCATGCATGACCACCTTTCCCATGTATTTGGCTTTATACTCTTCCAAGTATACACCATCCTCCTACACTTGAAAGTTGAACTTTGACTTCCCTTTTGAGCTCCTTAAACCGTCGGCATTTGCAAGGGTGAGGGAGGTTCAAAAATCTTTTTTTTGTTACTTATAAACTAGTCTTTACTTCATTCCACACACACATCATACTTACACTTTCTTTTCTCTCAACTTTTATCTCAAAATTGTAAGTAACATGTTTTATTTTTCTTCTTCTTTTTCCTTTGAAATCAAAATCTATCATCATCATCCTTACTTGATTGTTGTTTGTTGTTAAAGATCAAGCTTCCTAGTTTGTATCTTCATGTAATCTTGCTTCTTCCATCCTTTGTTTGATGAGAAGTCAAGAACAAGAATCTAAGCTTGTTAGCTTATGGATCTACACTTGATGTATTATAAAGATCTAAAGTTCATAAGCTTTAAGATCTTACTTATGTTCATGTTTTGTAAACTTAAGGTTTATTTTCTTAAGATCCAAGCTTTGGCTTGAATCTTCTTAAGTATGAAACAAACATGAACTTATTACTTGTAAATTTAGTTTATTTCTTTCTTTTCTATGTAATTCAATTCGTAATTTTATTTAATATGGGTCAAGTATTACTAGTTAAACTTGATCTCATTTTTCTTGAAACTAAAGTTTAAACTTTGTAAGTTCAAGAACATGAAAGTTTAACTTTCTAGTTATAACTTCATACACTTATGTTAGATCTAAGTTTCTATAGCTTATGGTCTTCCAATTTTGTTTTAAACAAAAGCTTATAAGCTTATATACATTATACAAGATGAAAATCTAAGTTTCATGACTTATGGTTTTATTAAAGTAAAGATCCAAGTTCTATAACTTAGGATTTAACTTAAGAACACTAGATCTAGACTTTCTAGTCTAATATCTTCAAGATCTAACTAAGATCTAAGTTCTGCAACTTAAGATCTTGATTATTTAGTTTACATTCAAGTTTATAGCTTAATATTACTATTAGAACTCATGTATGTGTCGGATCTAAGATCTTGATGTAACTTTGGTTCATCAACCTACTTGCAACCCTTAAATGAGTTGTACTACGTATCTTAGACATATACTAGTGTTATGATGGTCAAACCTTGGTTAAGGTGATACAAAAACATCAACGAGTTGTACACTTGAAGCTACAAGCATCAAGGATGAGAACCGTGATGAGCATCAAGCACCAAGAACCCACCGGAATACTTTGCTTACTGTTTTTGAGGTCTGATCATAACCTAGGCTACTGGAAAAGTTGATTTCCAGTTAGCTTGGTTCGAGTAGATGACTTTTTGTTTAAGACTCGTCTTAATCTGATTTACGGTTTAGGATTTATAGCCTTTCGAAAGTCACTACACCCTTGTAACGTTGTGCTGAAATTTCTGACCTACTCGCACTTAAACCGTCGCCACGGTCAAATGAAGAGAGTTTGGTTCTAGAATTTGGTCAGCAACTAGGGGACTCACATACGGAGCCATAGCCACTGATTAAGCGTCTTTTCGATTTACGCAGGGGTCGTAGCAGCTGATCAAAGTCAGCTTTTGTTTCAATCTTTGTTCTTGATTGAAACTTACTTTACCCTTTTTGACTTATGATGAATGATGATGATACTTAAGACCTAATTTACATACTTTTAAACCTTTGGGAACAATTTACTGACTTAGTAACTTTTGACTTAGGTTGAGGACCTTTCGGACCAACTACTTGCTTACTTATCTCGAATCAACTTAACTACTTTTCACTGTAAGTTATAGCATCCCTTTTTACTTTAACTATTTTGGGAACTGAGAATACATGTGCTTTTTACATTTTACATACTAGGCACGAGTACTTACACTTTATATATGTGTGGGTTATACAACGGCATAAACTTTCCCCTTAGCTCGGTAACGTTTAGTCATTGGTCTTTGAACCGGTGAACGCAAATCTTAGATATAGATCCGTAGGGTTTGACATCCCCACTCGGATAGTAGCGCTAGCATTTAACGGGTGTTTAATACTTCATAAACTTACGCACTCGCTAAGTGTACTTTTAGGGGGTGATATTACATTAAGTTAGTTACCAAGTGCCCACGGTTGAGCATATACTTTTCATACTGATTTGAATTACTGATTTAAACTGCTGGTTGAAGCACTGAAATCTCGTGGCCTACATTACATTACTAATTACAAACAAACTATAGCTCACCAATATTCGTGTTGACTTTTTAAGCATGTATTTCTCAGGTGCTTAGACGTTGTTGCTTTCGCTGTTAGACTTGCTGTCTTGGTGTTACAGACTTGCTGTGTTTGACTTCCGCTGCATTACTTAGAGATGTCTCAATCATGGAACTTTTATTTTGCAATCGTAACTTACGTTATTTTTAAACAATGGCTTTGTAACGCCCCTTTGGGTTACGTACTTATGTTTATGCTTCTATTCATAGGAAGCACGTTACCTTTTGTAAAACGCTATATTTTCATGAATACTAAACTGGTTTTCAAACAGCATATAGTGTTTGACCTTGTTATGATCCTGTTGTTGATAATCCGTACACGATGGTTTTGTACGGGGCGTCACATTTGGTATCAGAGCATTGGTTGTAGGGAATTAGGTTGCATTAGTGAGTCTTGACCGAGTCGAGTAGGATTCGCTAATAGGACTAATCTACAACTTGCTCGTTTACTTATTTATGCGAAAGTGCTGCATGCTACTGTATTATATTACTGCAAGTTACTGCTTACTACTACTGCATGCCACTGCTTACTTCTACTGCTGTATGAACTTGCTACATGCTACCGTTTCCTTTTACTGCTATGTAAACTCGCGGTATGCTTCTACTTATTCTCGCTACTACATGCTACTATCTGCTTTTAGCATGTTACTTCAGTACGATATTGTTACTATTGCCATGCTACGTACTGCTGTAGACGATCTAGGTTGCTGTAGTTGTTATGCCTGATTACGCTCTCGCTACATGTCTGCTATTCGCTGTACCGACTTGGAGAACTTATCCTTTCCAGTTCAGATGTTTTTCTGAACTACTTTCCCACTCGTCTAACCCTAAGAACAAGTAATGTAATCCACCTGTTACTACTGTTCCACCGTTCCAGAGATCGAAACATTACTTCACACAATCTAGAAGGAATACCCCTCGGATTACACACCCGCTAAAGTTGATCCTCAGAGGAGGAAATAATGGAGGACTTGTCGGAGTAACCGCACCCCAAGCTCACCCTAATTAGCCATGTATAACGTATGAACATTAGAAGGTAGTTCAGTTTCCGCAAGTGGACCCGCATCCCGTACGCTTGCATGACCGTCACTTACCTCTTTCATTCTTCACCATTACTCGATGATCTAACGATACCTCTGGACTTAGGTCCCCAACACTCCTAGGCATTGGATAAGTCAGGAGGACATCTCCTTTCACAAGGTCATAGTATCTTCTAATGATGCTCAAACACATTGTATTACTACTTGCTACACGTACTACTCGACACGAGACCCAGATTAAATTTCTAGAAAGGAACCTAACGACAATACCCGAACCTGAACATTTTGAAGAAATTTTGGGGCATTTAGGCATTGATGCATGACCTACGGAACCTACACATCCACACCGAGAAACCGTGAGATTTATTTATGTAAAATTTGTTTGGGGATAGCATAGATAATGCACCATTTGGTGAAATTGAGTAGAACTTGAAGTGATCACGTTACGTTGACCATATGGAGTGATACTGGAATAAACGTACGATTTAGTACAATATAATGACGCCAGGCCAGCGTGATTATATTGAAGTAAATCATGCAGAAGTCCCAATGTTACTATATAAGGAATATGAAGTGATTCAGAGAAAATTTTGGTAGGAACCACTTAAGTATACGCATTATGGTCTGTTAGAGGTAGGAAAAGGATAACCACATAGTCCAGACACTGCACAAGAAGGGCCTTGATTGCAGAATTGATAACTCAAAAATTTGTTATAAATAAAGACACCCTGAACACTTAAGGAAAAAGTTCTCAAATAGAAAAAAAAAAAAAAAAAACTTTGGACTTACTTGCGGTAGGGCAATCGTTATGGAGACTCATATGGATCCTGATTATAGTTAGGGGACGATTCGTCACGAAATTTTATTGTCTCGAAGTTGTTTAATACTAGAGCAATAGAAACCTTATATCTAAGAATCTTAGTGTTATGACTAATAAGCCATTAACAACCATGAGAGTTAGGTATTCTATAGGACAAGCTAATGATAAGCTGGCAGAGATGGAGGAATAATTTAAGCTAATGATAATCTACGTAATGTTTTAAAAACCTTTATTGATAAAATAAAGGTTATGGTTATTTTAAAAATGAATGCAGTCTTTGAAAAACGTCTCATATAGAGGTCAAAACCTCGCTACGAAATCAATTAATATGGAGCGTTTATAATCAATATGAACGGGACATTTCAGTTGGTATCAGAGCGTTGGTCTTAGAGAACCAGAAAATTTGCATTAGTGTGTCTTATCGAGTTTGTTAGGATGCATTAGTGAGTCTGGACTTCGACCGTGTTTTCTTTAAAAATGATTGCTTAACATTTTTGTTGGAAACTATATATTATTAACGTGTAAATATTATGTGATATATTAATCTCTTAACATGTTTGATATTATGTGATAGATGTCTACCTCTAGCACAAATCCCATTGACTCACCTAATAATAATGAAGAGTCGAATATATATTGGCAAGATTCACAAGTTCTTGAAGAACCGAAAGAAGAGGAAACGGAACCGGAAGAAGAGGAACCGAAAGAAGAGGAACCAGAAGAAGAGGAACCGGAAGAAGAAGAGGTTACGGATGGGGGAATAGTAGGAACCACAGAAAACCGGTCAAATAAAAAAAAATCCTCAACCAATGGACTAAAGTTAATAATGGTCAATGGTGTTTCCGCTAAGGAAGCAAAATATTGGGAAAATTACCAATTTTCTGATGAATCGGATCCTGATGAGGATTCCGATGATGTTATAGAAATTACCCCGACCCAATTTAATGAGGCAAAAGAAAATAATATGGGAAAAGGTATCAAAATAGAGAAATCTGATTCCGACCCCGATGAACTTTATATGTACCGTCAACACCCGTATTTTCAATATCGTGACAATAACCCGGGAACCTCTAAACCAGCAGGTTTTTCTAGAATAATGTGGAAAACGATGACTCGTATTAGAGGAACATCATATATCCCTAGAATATTAGGAAAAAGAACTAAGTCTGAAGAAGAAGAAACCAGTGATTCAGATTAGAGGGGTGTGAGCATGTTGTGTAATAAATGTATTGTAGTGTGCTTGTACTTTTAAGTTCTATGTAAAAATTGCTTGCATTGTTTGTTATTACGAATCTAATCCTTGTCTATTTTACAGTATAAAAACAAAATGGACGTTAAGGGTAGACAACCGAATATTTTAGAAGACCTACCAGAGGATATGATTGAGGAAATCTTGTCTAGAGTCGGTCAGAATTCATCAGCACATTTAGTTATGGCGAAATTAACTTGTCAAACATTTGAAAGACTTTCCAGAAATGCCTTAGTTTATAAAAGGATTTCCTTTGATAGGTGGGGTATATCACATTGGGGAGACGTTAAGTTACGCCATGTTTTCTTTAAAGCGTTAAATGCGGGGAACCCAAATGCAATTTTACGCTACGGGTTAAGAACCTATTTTGACTCAACATATCCCAACATAGGATTTCGTGAATTAGAAAGAGCTTCTAACATGCAACATAAAGAAGCATGTTATGCTTACGGGTTAGTGATGTTCGCTTCTTACCAAAGTGAGAAAAAGAACATCGGATTGCAGCTTTTAAATAAAACTTTCCCACAAGTGACGGATTCAGTAGTTGGGGTGAGAAACAAGGTTTTTAGATTATTACGGGGCTGTTGGACATTACGAAACCCTCGTCCTTTTGACGACATTACAACATGCTGCCTAGCCAATGGTCATAACGGTTATTTTCCACAAGACCAAGGATGGGAAGTCGTCTTAGTAAAACCATAATGCATGACTTGTTTCTGGACTTATGAATTACGTGTCTTTATTTCCTTTGCTGAACAACTTGCGTATTAACTAGATTTATCTTCAAAACTGTCCTGTATCATAGTGTACAATATTTCATGTTATATGTAATATAGCGAAGTTGTAAGTTTGAAGAATATTTGTATGTGATATATTATTATAATCAGTTTTTCATATGGAATTGTAGTAGTTGAATTGTATATTAGCTACTAAGTATGAAATTAACGGGTAGGTAGTACCCGAATTTAAACTTATAAAACGCTAATATGAAGAAAAAGCTTTTATAAATGAGTTCATATTATGTTACGAGATAGTATCGACTACTCTTAATATTCTGTATGATTAACTTGTTTCATTTGACTATTTTGAAGGAAATGGCACCGACTACTCGACACACCTTGAATATGAGCGAAGAGGAATTTCGTACCTTTCTTGCTTCAAACATAGCCGCAGTACAGGCCGCGCTACATACCAACAATAACTCTGAATCTAGAAATACAGCTAACGGTGCAAGAAATCGTGTAGGATGCTCCTACAAGGAATTCACTGCCTGCAAACCTTCAGAATTTGATGGGACCGAAGGACCAATCGGATTGAAATGGTGGACCGAGAAAGTTGAATCGGTGTTTGCCATAAGTAAGTGTGCTGAAGGATACAAAGTGAAGTACGCTACGCATATCTTCACAGGTATTGCGTTAACATGGTGGAATACCTATCTAGAGCAAGTGGGACAAGATACTGCTTACGCACTACCGTGGTCAGCATTCAAGCACTTGATGAACGAGAAGTACCGTCCCAGAACCGAGGTCAATAAGCTCAAGTCAGAACTTAGAGGGTTACGAACACAGGGATTCGATATTACTTCGTACGAAAGACGATTCACATAATTGTGCCTATTGTGTCCGAGAGTGTTCGAAGATGAGGAAGAGAAGATCGACGCGTTTGTGAAAGGGTTACCGGAGAGAATCCAAGAAGATATAAGTTCACACGAGCCTGCCTCCATACAAAAGGCATGTAGAATGGCTCACAAACTAGTGAACCAGATTGAGGGAAGAATTAAAGAACAGGCGGCCAAAGAGGTCAACGTGAAGCTAGTAAAAAGAAAGTGGGAGGAAAATGGTGATAAGAGTCACCAAAACAACAACAACTATCCCAACAATCGCAACATCAATCGCAACTACAACAAACGGCACAACAACAACAACAACAACAACTACAACAATCATCCCAACAACAATAACAACCGCAACAACAACAACAATCAGAAGCGGCTATGCCAAAGGTGTGAAAAGTATCACTCGGGGTTCTGCACCAAATTTTGCAACAAGTGTAAAAGAAATGGTCATAGCGTGGTGAAGTGTGAGGTCTACGGACCAGGGGTTAACAGAACAAAAGGAACAAATGGTGTCGGAACGAGTAATGGCGGAGCAAGTAGTGTCGGAGCAAGTTATGTCAATGTAGTTTGTTATAAATGTGGAAAACCTGGCCACATTATTAGAAATTGCCCGAACCAGGAGAACACGAATGGACAAGGCCGTGGAAGAGTTTTCAATATTAATGCGGCAGAGGCACAGGAAGACCCGGAGCTTATTACGGGTACGTTTCTTATTGACAATAAATCTGCTTACGTTTTATTTGATTCAGGTGCCGCTATATGAGTAGAGATTTTTGTGCTAAATTAAGTTGTCCATTGACGCCGTTGGATAGTAAATTTTTACTCGAATTAGCAAACGGTAAATTAATTTCAGCAGATTATATATGCCGGAATCGAGAAATTAAACTGGGTAGCGAAATATTTAAGATTTATTTGATACCAGTAGAGTTAGGGAGTTTTGATGTAATAGTTGGCATGGACTGGCTGAAGGAGATGAAAGCAGAGATCGTATGTTACAAAAATGCAATTCGCATTGTACGAGTAGAAGGAGAACCCTTAATGGTGTACGGAGAAAAGGGCAACACGAAGCTACATCTTATTAGTAATTTGAAGGCACAAAAACTAATAAGAAAAGGTTGCTATGCTGTTCTAGTACACGTCGAGAAAGTACAAACTGAAGAAAAGAGCATTAATGATGTTCCCGTTCAAAAGAATTTCCCGATGTATTTTCGAAAGAATTACCGGGACTACCTCCACATCGATCTGTTGAATTTCAAATAGATCTTATACCAGGAGCTGCACCAATAGCTCGTGCTCCTTACAGACTCGCACCCAGCAAGATGAAAGAACTGCAAAGCCAACTGCAAGAACTATTAGAACGTGGTTTCATTCGACCAAGCACATCACCATGGGGAGCTCCTATTTTGTTTGTCAAGAAGAAGGATGGTACATTTAGGTTGTGTATTGACTACAGAGAGTTGAATAAACTTACCATCAAAAACCGTTATCCACTGCCGAGAATTGATGACTTATTTGATCAACTACAAGGCTCGTCAGTTTATTCAAAAATCGATTTACATTCTGGATATCATCAAATGCGAGTAAAGGAGGATGATATTCCAAAAACTGCTTTTAGGACGCGTTATGGTCGTTACGAGTTTATGGTTATGCCGTTTGGATTGACTAACGCACCAGCTGTGTTCATGGACCTTATGAACCGGGTGTGTGGGCCATATCTTGACAAGTTTGTCATTGTTTTCATCGATGACATACTTATTTACTCAAAGAATGATCAAGAGCACGAAGAACATTTGAGAAAAGTGCTAGAAGTATTGAGGAAAGAAAAACTGTACGCTAAGTTTTCAAAGTGTGCATTTTGGTTGGAAGAAGTTCAATTCCTCGGTCACCTAGTGAACAAAGAAGGTATTAAGGTGGACCCGGCAAAGATCGAAACCGTTGAAAAGTGGGAAACCCCAAAAACTCCGAAGCATATACGTCAATTTTTAGGATTGGCCGGTTACTACAGAAGATTCATCCAAGATTTCTCCAAAATAGCAAAACCCTTGACTGCATTAACGCATAAAGGGAAGAAATTTGAATGAAAGGATGAACAAGAGAAGGCGTTTCAGTTATTGAAGAAAAAGCTAACTACGGCACCTATATTGTCATTGCCTGAAGGGAATGATGATTTTATGATTTATTGTGACGCATCAAAGTAAGGTCTTGGTTGTGTATTAATACAACGAACGAAGGTGATTGCTTATGCATCTAGACAATTGAAGATTCACGAGCAAAATTATACAACTCATGATTTGGAATTTGGTGCTGTTGTTTTTGCATTAAAGACTTGGAGGCATTATTTATATGGGGTCAAAAGTATTATATATACCGACCACAAAAGTCTCCAACATATATTTAATCAGAAGCAACTGAATATGAGATAACGCAGGTGGATTGAACTGTTGAATGATTATGATTTTGAGATTCGATACCACCCGGGGAAGGCGAATGTGGTAGCCGACGCTTTGAGTAGAAAGGACAGAGAACCTATACGGGTAAAAGCTATGAATATAATTATTCATACTAACCTTACTACTCAAATAAAGGAGGCGCAACAGGGAGTTGTAAAAGAAGGAAAGTTGAAGAATGAGATACCCAAAGGATCAGAGAAACATCTTAATATTCGGGAAGACGGAACCCGATATAGGGCTGATAGAATTTGGGTACCAAGGTTTGGAGATGTGAGAGAAATGGTACTTAAAGAAGCACATAAAACCAGATATTCAATACATCCCGCAGCGGGGAAGATGTATAAAGATCTCAAGAAACACTTTTAGTGGCCGGGTATGAAAGCCGATATTGCTAAATATGTAGGAGAATGTTTGACGTGTTCTAAGGTCAAAGCTGAACATCAGAAACCATCAGGTCTCTACAACAACCTGAAATCCCGGAATGGAAATGGGAAAACATTACCATGGATTTCATTACTAAATTGCCATGGACTGCAAGTGGTTATGATACTATTTGGGTAATAGTTGATCATCTCACCAAGTCAGCACACTTCCTACCAATGAGAGAAGATGACAACATGGAGAAGTTGGCGCGATTGTATTTGAAGGAGGTTGTCTCCAGACATGGAATACTCGTCTCTATTATCTCTGATAGGGATGGTAGATTTGTTTCAAGGTTCTGGCAGACATTGCAACAAGCATTGGGGACTCGTCTAGACATGAGTACTGCCTATCATCCACAAACTGATGGGCAGAGCGAAAGGACGATACAAACGTTTAAAGACATGATACGAGCATGTGTTATTGATTTCGGAAACAATTGGGATCGACACCTACCATTAGCAGAATTTTCCTACAACAACAGTTATCATTCTAGTATTGAGGTGGCGCCGTTTGAGGCACTTTATGGTAGAAAGTGCAGGTCTCCGATTTGTTGGAATGAAGTGGGGGATAGACAGATTACGGGTTCGGAGATAATACAAGAAACTACCGAGAAAATCATACAAATTCAACAACGATTGAAAACCGCCCAGAGTCGACAAAAGAGCTACGCGGACAGTAAAAGAAAAGATATAGAGTTTGAAATTGGAGAAATGGTCATGCTTAAGGTTTCACCTTGGAAAGGCATTGTTCGATTTGGTAAACAGGGGAAACTAAATCCAAGGTACATTGGACCATTCAAGATTATAGATCGTGTCAGACCAGTAGCTTACCAACTGGAGCTACCTCAACAACTCGTGGCTGTACATAACACTTTCCACGTCTCGAATTTGAAGAAATGTTTTGCTAAAGAAGATCTCACTATTCTGTTGGACGAAATCCAAATCAATGAAAAACTTCAATTCATTGAAGAACCCGTCGAAATAATGGATCGTGAGGTTAAGAGACTTAAGCAAAACAAGATACCGATTGTTAAGGTTCGATGGAATGCTCGTAGAGGACTCGAGTTCACCTGGGAGTGTGAAGATCAGATGAAGAAGAAATACCCGCATCTATTTCCAGAAGATTCGTCAACACCTTCAACAGCTTAAAATTTCGGGACGAAATTTATTTAACGGGTAGGTACTGTAGTGACCCGAACTTTTCCATGTATATATATATATTAATTGAGATTGATATTTACATGACTAAATGTTTCCAACGTGTTAAGCAATCAAACTTGTTAAGACTTGATTAAATGAAATAAGTTTCATATAGACAATTGATCACCCAAGTTGACCGGCGATTCACGAACGTTACAAAATTGTGAAAACTACATGTTGTGGTATATATAGACATATATATATGGTTGACATGAGAATATGATGAGTAAGTATCTCACTAAGTATATTAACAATGTGTGATATACATAAGAAATGAGATTACTAAGTTAAGAAACTCGAAATGATATATATAACGATTATCGTTATGATAACGTCTACTAAATACATATGTATCATATTAAGATATTGATACACTATATTTAACATGATAAAATGATATTTAAATATATCATTAAGTGTGTTAACAATGAACTACATATGTAAAAACAAGACTACTAACTCAAGAATTACGAAACGAGACTTATATGTAACGATTATCGTTGTAACGATATTTTAATGTATGTATCATATTAAGAGATATTCATACATCATAATATCATGATAATATAATAATTTAACATCTCATTTGATATAATAAACATTGGGTTAACAACATTAATTGAGATCGTTAACTTAAAGGTTTCAAAACAACACTTACATGTAACGACTAACGAAGACTTAACGAATCCATTAGAATGTATATATATGTTGTGTTTTGATATGTATTCTTACACTTTTGAAAGACTTCAAGACACATATCAAAGTACTTCTACTTAACAAAAATGCTTACAATTACATCCTCGTTCAGTTTCATCAACAATTCTACTCGTATGCACCCGTATTCGTACTCGTACAATACACAGCTTTTAGATGTATGTACTATTGGTATATACACTCCAATGATTAGCTCTTAGCAGCCCATGTGAGTCACCTAACACATGTGGGAACCATCATTTGGCAACTAGCATGAAATATCTCATAAAGTTACAAAAATATTAGTAATCATTCATGACTTATTTACATGAAAATAAAATTACATATCCTTTATATCTAATCCATATACCAACGACCAAAAACACCTACAAACACTTTCATTCTTCAATTTTATTCATCTAATTGATCTCTCTCAAGTTCCATCTTCAAGTTCTAAGTGTTTTTCATAAATTCCATAAGTATAGTTTCATAAAAATCAAGAATACTTCCAAGTTTGCAAGTCTACTTCCAAGCTTTCTAATCCATTCCAAGTAATCATCTAAGATCAAGGAACTTTTATTATTTATAGTAGGTTATCTTTCTAATTCAAGGTAATATTCATATTCAAACTTTGATTCAATTTCTACAACTATAATAATCTTATTTCGAGTGAAAATCTTACTTGAACTGTTTTCGTGTCATGATTTTGCTTCAAGAACTTTCAAGCCATCCAAGGATCCGTTGAAGCTAGATCCATTTTTCTCATTTCCAGTAGTTTTATCCAGAAAACTTGAGGTAGTAATGATGTTCATAACATCATTCGATTCATACATATAAAGCTATCTTATTCGAAGGTTTAAACTTGTAATCACTAGAACATAGTTTAGTTAATTCTAAACTTGTTCGCAAACAAAAGTTAATCATTTTAACTTGACTTTTAAAATCAACTAAACACATGTTCTATATCTATATGATATGCTAACTAAATGATTTAAAACCTTGAAACACGATGAACACCATAAAATCGGATATACGCCGTCGTAGTAAAACCGGGGGCTGTTTTGGTTTGGATAATTAAAAACTATGATAAACTTTGATTTAAAAGTTTTTCTTCTGAGAAAATTATTTTTCATATGAACATGAAACTATATCCAAAAATCTTGGTTAAACTCAAAGTGAAAGTATGTTTTTCAAAATGGTCATCAAGATGTCGTTCTTTCAACGGAAATGACTACCTCTTTAGTAATTGACATGTAACTTAAATTTCTGACTATAAACCTATACTTTTTCTGTTTGGATTCTTAAATTAGAGTTCAATATGAAACCATAGCAATTTGATTCACTCAAAATGGATTTAAAATGAAAAAGTTATGGGTAAAACAAGATTGGATATTTTTGATCTTTTTAGCTACGGGAAATGTTTATCAAATCTATACAAATCATATCCTAGCTAACTTATATTGTATTATACATGTATTCTAATATATTATGTAATCTTGGGATACCATAGACACGCATGCAAATGTTTTGACATATCATATCGACCCATGTATATATATTATTTGGAACAATCATAGACACTCTATATGCAGTAATGTTGGAGTTAGCTATACAGGGTTGAGGTTGATTCCAAAAATATATATACTTTGAGTTGTGATCTAGCCTGAGACGTGTATACACTGGGTCGTGGATTGATTCAAGATAATATATATCGATTTATTTCTGTATATCTAACTGTGGACAACTAGTTGTAGGTTACTAACGAGGACAGCTGACTTAATACACTCAAATCTTTAAAACATAATAAAAATGGTTGTAATTATATTTTGATCATACTTTGATATATATGTACATATTTGTATAGGTTCGTGAATCGATCCGTGTCCAAGTCTTATTTCCGAGGAAGGAAATATCTGTGAAAGTGAGTTATAGTCCCACTTTTAAAATCTAATATTTTTGGGATGAGAATACATGCAGGTTTTATAAATGATTTAAAAAATAGACACAAGTACGTGAAACTACATTCTATGGTTGAATTATCGAAATCGAATATGCCCCTTTTTATTAAGTCTGGTAATCTAAGAATTAGGGAACAGACACCCTAATTGACGCGAATCCTAAAGATAGATCTATTGGGCCTAACAAACCCCATCCAAAGTACCGGATGCTTTAGTACTTCAAAATTTATATCATATCCGAAGGGTGTCCCGGAATGATGGGGATATTCTTATATATGCATCTTGTTAATGTCGGTTACCAGGTGTTCACCATATGAATGATTTTTATCTCTATGTATGGGATGTGTATTGAAATATGAAATCTTGTGGTCTATTGTTACGATTTGATATATATAGGTTAAACCTATAACTCACCAACATTTTTGTTGACGTTTAAAGCATGTTTATTCTCAGGTGAATACTAAGAGCTTCCGCTGTTGCATACTAAAATAAGGAGAAGATTTGGAGTCCATGTTTGTATGAAATTGTGTAAAAACTGCATTCAAGATACATATGTCGATGTAATATATTTCTATTATAAACCATTATGTAAT
Source organism: Rutidosis leptorrhynchoides (assembly GCF_046630445.1). NCBI lineage: Eukaryota > Viridiplantae > Streptophyta > Magnoliopsida > Asterales > Asteraceae > Rutidosis > Rutidosis leptorrhynchoides. Next base: position 128,725,929 of record NC_092335.1, read on the forward strand.
GGTCGTGTGTAAATAGTATATTTTAGATTATCATTATTTGATAATCTACGTAATGTTTTAAAAACCTTTATTGATAAAATAAAGGTTATGGTTGTTTTAAAAATGAATGCAGTCTTTGAAAAACGTCTCATATAGAGGTCAAAACCTCACAACGAAATCAATTAATATGGAACGTTTATAATCAATATGAACGGGACATTTCATCTTATTCGCCACACCTGTTGGAACAATGCTCTTTCTTACATAACTCTAAGTCCTGACTTATTCCAAGAAACCCTCATTTAGTGATATTAACACCATCAGTATTCTGACTTTATTATTAGTCATAACCTGTTTGGCATTTTGCAAAGTCAAGAAGCGATTAAATTCTCGTCCTCATGCACTATCCTTCATACCTCACTTTGTAGCAACGGCTTCGCACGTGAACATTTTTGGCCCAAAGACTTATATCTTGTTAATTATCAAAACTACATTTAAATCATTAGTTTCCATTACCTAGTAACATTTCACCCGATGATTCAAAGATTTTCCACTCAATCTTTTTCAAATCGTAACCTCTGAAATACGAAAAGCTATGTTTATCAAAATTTTTACACGTTGATTTTTACACGTCGATTATTCGTGCGGTCCTCACGAGATTTATGGACAAATGAAAGTAATAAAATTTTTCTGTCACTTATGCAATTTATAAAATCATATATGTATGTATAATTAAGTTAATAAATTTACCTTTACTTATTTTGGTTAGTACATACTAAGTTATATCTTCAAATTATTTAAAAATCGCTCCTTTATCGAGTTATTCAACTTAAGTCAAATAGTTTTGTGCAAAATGGTACACGCTGTACCTACTTCTAAATTTACTAGGAACTTCATTCCGTTTATGTTGTCGCATCAAACGTTTAAAGGTTTTTCAAAACTTCCTTGGTTGATTTCATTAAAGGTTTTCGTATTAGACTACACCATGTATGGATCACACTTCTTCTCGCCCTCCGTTAGGGATGAAGCTTACTATTAAGATCTTTGTTAAAAACTCTTGAGCCACTTTGGATGGCAGTTTTATAAAATTTGTTAGAAAATCTTTGCACCCATAAAATGTTCCTTTTAAGGTTAGACATGAAAAAAACGCGAGCCAATAATTCAGTTTTCTGAGGTACACTCAGTGGTCATCCTGTTGTAGGAAAGGCACTAGGTGGGTTTCTGTTCTCAATACTTCACGACAAATCGCAACACCCTCGTAAACCTCATCTCTATGAATCTGTATGTAGAGGTACAAGAAATCATTTTGAGATTATTTTCACTTAGAGTAAACCATTCTTTATGACCAAGGGTTCACGTATCTTCTCATCCGCGCATCCCCTTAAGTACACAGATAAATTCAGAACGAACCACTCGAAGATTTCACTCTCGTTCAAAGATCACACCTTTCGTGTGACTTTCTTTCGGAAATGTAATATAAGATACTTTGAGAACCTATAAATCATGTTATCCCTTTGGGAGGGGACTGCTTAAAACATTATGACACTGATGTGGATACTCTATATATTTCTTCCTTCGTTGGTTGCAACTATATGTTGTTCTAAGTCGATGTTAACCCTAACTTCAGCACGTAACCAAATGCTAATAGTTACATTATAGAACTGTGCTTTCATTTAATCTAAGGATAAGTTCTCTTGCAGTATGGTAAACTAGGTAATATCCTTCATTGTTCATTCAGACCATCCTGAAGATGCTATAAATAATTATGGCTTGCATTGCATATAAGTCCGATTAGTCACTTCCAGCTAAAATTCCAATTCATTATTCAAATGAAACGTTCTTAAATATCAGGTTCTTTATGCCTATGGCCTCCTTCCAAAATCAAGGGGTTAGTAAAATCCATGGCTAACACTATCCAGACATCAAATCGCATGGTTGTGATCACCATGTTTTCCATTCTACCTGTCAGCTTTGTATTACGACATAAGCGCTCAATGTTTTAGATGAGTTTAGAAACATTCATGATGCATTTCACGCATCCAGCTTACTGAAGATGCCTGTAAGGCTAAAAACACCATCTTTCCTTTTGTGGATATATATTCAGATGACATACTCATGTTAATCAGAAACGAAATCAATTTGTTGATCTCTTAGGACAAGAGACTTAATTAATGGCATATACCTATTCTTACTTTCATACGCCGAAGTACTTTTCAAGGTAAATAACTCACTTCTGAGCCCACGAGTCTCACGGAACTTTGATACGCCCCTTCTTATTCAAATACGGTACCATTGTTGGTCACTCCTCAAAATTTTGGGACGAAATTTTCTTTAACAGGTGGGTAATGTAACGACCCTGGATTTTTCCAGCCTATATTATTAATATTTATTATTAATACTTGCGTTTTAATAAATGTATTCTTATACATTTACTTGTCACCGTAATTGACTTTCCATGTCCCAACTTGTCTTTGTGACACACGCTTTTCACGAATAATATTTAGAATATTATTTACGTTCATGATTAATTATTATTAATCAATTTTAATTAACTAATGTAGTAGTTAATTACTTGGGCTTTTACTAAATTGTTGCTTACTTATACTTGGGCTTATATTATTGGACTTGGAAGCCCACCCTACACCACTTAATGGGCTAGTGAGCCCATTATATTACTAGTGATTTATTAAGACTAAACAAGGATTAATTAGTTAAATGAGGAGACAAAGATGTTTCAAGCATGCATGACCACCTTTCCCATGTATTTGGATTTATACTCTTCCAAGCATACACCATCCTCCCACACTTGAAAGTTGAACTTTGACTTCCCTTTTGAGCTCCTTAAACCGTCATCATTTGCAAGGGTGAGGGAGGTTCAAAAATCTTTTTTTTTGTTACTTATAAACTAGTCTTTACTTCATTCCACACACACATCATACTTACACTTTCTTTTCTCTCAACTTTTCTCTCAACTTTTCTCTCAAAATTGTAAGTAACATGTTTTATTTTTCTTCTTCTTTTTCCTTTGAAACCGAAATCTATCATCATCATCCTTACTTGATTGTTGTTTGTTGTTAAAGATCAAGCTTCCTAGTTTGTATGTTCATGTAATCTTGCTTCTTCCATCCTTTGTTTAATGAGAAGTCAAGAACAAGAATCTAAGCTTGTTAGCTTATGGTTCTACACTTGATGTATTATAAAGATCTAAAGTTCATAATCTTTAAGATCTTACTTGTGTTCATGTTTTGTAAACTTAAGGTTTATTTTTTTAAGATCCAAGCTTTGGCTTGAATCTTCTTAAGTATGAAACAAACATGAACTTATTACTTGTAAATTTAGTTTATTTCTTTCTTTTGTATGTAATTCAATTCGTAATTTTATTTAATATTGGTCAAGTATTACTTGTTAAACTTGATCTCATTTTTCTTGAAACTAAAGTTTAAACTTTGTAAGTTCAAGAACATGGAAGTTTAACTTTCTAGTTATAACTTCATACACTTATGTTAGATCTAAGTTTCTATAGCTTATGGTCTTCTAATTTTGTTTTAAACAAAAGCTTATAAGCTTATATACATTATACAAGATGAAAATCTAAGTTTCATTACTTATGGTTTTATTAAAGTAAAGATCCAAGTTCTATAACTTAGGATTTAACTTAAGAACACTAGATCTAGACTTTCTAGTCTAGGATCTTCAAGATCTAACTAAGCTCTAAGTTCTACAACTTAAGATCTTGATTATTTAGTTTACATTCAAGTTTATAGCTTAATATTACTATTAGAACTCATGTATGTGTCAGATCTAAGATCTTGATGTAACTTTGGTTCATCAACCTACTTGCAACCCTTAAATGAGTTGTGCTACTTATCTTAGACATACACTAGTGTTATGATGGTCAAACTTTGGTTAAGGTGATGCAAACACATCAACGAGTTGTACACTTGAAGCTACAAGCATCAAGGATGAGAACCGTGATGAGCATCAAGCACCAAGAACCCACCAGAACACTTTGATTACTGTTTTTGAGGTCTGATCAGTAACCTGGACTACTGGAAAAGTTGATTTCCAGTTATCTTGGTTCGATTAGATGACTTTTCGTTTAAGACTTGTCTTAATCCGATTTACGGTTTAGGATTTATAGCCTTTCGAAAGTCACTACACCCTTGTAACGTTGTGCTGAAATTTCTGACCTACTCGCACTTAAACTATCGCCATGGTCAAACGAAGACGAGTTTTGTTCTGGAATTTGGTCAGAAACTAGGGGACTCACATACAGAGCCATAGCCACTAATTACGTGTCTTTTCGATTTACGCAGGGGTCCTACCAGCTGATCAAAATCAGCCTTTGTTTCGATCTCTATTCTTGATTGAAACTTACTTTACCCTTTTTGACTTATGATGAATGATGATGATACTTAAGACCTAATTTACATAGTTTTAAACCTTTGGGAATGATTTACTGACTTAGTAACTTTTGACTTAGGTTGAGGACCTTTCGGACCAACTACTTGCTTACTTATCTCGGATCAACTTAACTACTTTTCACTGTAAGTTATAACATCCCTTTTTACTTTAACTGTTTTGGGAACTGAGAATACATGCGATTTTTACATTTTACATACTAGGCACGAGTACTTACACTTTATATATGTGTGGGTTATACAACGGCATAAACTTTCCCCTTAGCTCGGTAACGTTTAGTCATTGGTCTTTGAACCGGTGAACGCGAATCTTAGATATGGATCCATAGGGTTTGACATCCCCACTCGGGCTAGTAGCACTAGCATTTAACGGGTGTTTAATACTTCATAAACTTACTCACTCGCCAAGTGTACTTTTAGGGGGTGATATTACGTTAAGTTAGTTACCAAGTGCCCACGGTTGAGCATATACTTTTCATACTGATTTGAATTACTGATTTAAACTGCTGGTTGAAGCACTGAAATCTCGTGGCCTACATTACATTACTGATTACAAACAAACTATAGCTCACCAACATTCGTGTTGACTTTTTAAGCATGTATTTCTTAGGTGCTTAGACGTTGTTGCTTCTGCTGTTAGACTTGCTGTCTTGGGGTTACAGACTTGCTGTGTTAGACTTCTGCTGCATTACTTAGAGATGTCTCAATCATGGAACTTTTATTTTGCAATCGTAACTTATGTTATTTTCAAACAATGGCTTTGTAACGCCCCTTTGGGTCACGTACTTATGTTTATGCTTCTATTCATAGGAAGCACGTTACCTTTTGTAAAACGCTATATTTTCATGAATGCTAAACTGGTTTTCAAACAACATATAGTGTTTGACCTTGTAATGATCATGTTGTTGATAATTCGTACACGATGGTTTTGTACGGGGCGTCACAAACTCCATGAAGGTCTTTGGATGTCTCGCTTATTATAAAAACACCATGGCTCATGGAGATAAATTTGAAGTGAGGGGGAGACCGGGTATATTTTTGGGATATCCTCAAGGCAAAAAAGGCTACAAAATTTAGGATATAACGGACAAGAAAATTGTTGTTTCAAGAGATGTCCAATTTCTTGAAAATATGTTTTCGTTTCACACACATGACAAACCAAATGATGTATCCACTGACCTACTGAAATGACTCGTCCATATCACTATAAACGCAGTACGTTATTCATTGGTCCCATAGCGAGGTATTTGACCTCTATATGATACGTTTTAGAAAATATTGCATTCGTTTCATAAAAAGCACACCATTATTATACGTAATGCATGTTTTAAACAAGTGGGCGATTATTTAAGAAATAATCCCCATAATACATCGGTTTCCAAATACTACACACGTGACATAAAAGTCGAATATAATACATGACAAAGGTTTTATTGAATGCAACACTACATTTAAACAAAAACATGAGACTCCATGCACAGCTTGCTCAGATAATGCAACAGCGGAAGACTTTCTTAAGGACCTGAGAATAAACATGCTTAAACAGTCAACACAAAGGTTGGTGAGATATATAGGTTTAGCATCGATATAAATATAGACCACAAGATTTCTTAGTTATAAATATATGTACACTCGCAAGTGTATAAAAGTATTCTATAAGTTGTTGAGCACTTCGGTAACCATATGAAAGGACCCGTTCATATACATTATAAATGATTCACAATAGTTGATTACATCGCGAGGTATTTGACCTCTATATGATACGTTTTACAAACATTGCATTCGTTTTTAAAAGACAAACTTTCTTTACATCAAAAATTGACGGCATGCATACCATTTCATATTACATCCAACTATAATTGACTTAATATTAATCTTGATGAACTCAACGACTCGAATGCAACGTCTTTCAAAGTATGTCTTGAATGACTCCAAGTAATATCCTTAAAATGAGCTAATGCACAGCGAAAGATTTCTTTAATACCTGAGAATAAACATGCTTTAAAGTGTCAACCAAATGGTTGGTGAGTTCATTAGTTTATCATAATCCATCATTTCTGTAATAGTAATAGACCACAAGATTTCAGTTTCTATAAATATCCGTACACTCGCAAGTGTATAAAAGTATTCTATAAGTTGTAGGCACCCGGTAACAAGCCTTAACGTTCATGTTTTACCCTCTGAAGTACACCAGATCAGGTGTGTTTAAAAAACCTCGAAGTACTAAAGCATCCCATAGTCAGGATGGGGTTTGTCAGACCCAATAGATCTATCTTTAGGATTCGCGCCTACCGTACATAGACAAGTAGTTTAATGTTACCAAGCTAAGGGTATATTTCTGGTTTAAACCCACATAGAATTAGTTTTAGTACTTGTGCCTATTTCGTAAAACATTTATAAATCAGCGCATGTATTCTCAGCCCAAAAATATATATAAAAAGGGAGCAAATGAAACTCACAATACTGTATTTCGTAGCAATTATGTATATGACGGCACTGAACAAGTGCAGGGTTTGTCTCAGATTCACGAACCTATATTAAGTATATATATTTATATGTTGGTCAATATCTGTCTAACAATTTAGGTCAAGTCGTAGTGTATCACAATCCTAATGCTCGAGACCGACATGCAAAAGTCAACAAAAGTCAACTTGACCCAAAATGACTTTCAAAATCTATACATGTTTATTATATAACTTATATATAGTAGTTTTATATATTTAAATATATTTATCAGATCTTATTATACTAAATAATACAAGTCATTTATTAATAAATAAAAATTTATATTAAAATTCATATATGATAAAAATATACTTTTATATATCTCAAGTAATAAAATTTATAAAATTCACTTAATATCATAAAAATATAGTGGTATGTATTATTAATGTAATTACATTACGTGTGGTAAAAATATCTTTGTACGCATATTTATTTGATAAAATAATATTGATAATAATAATAATGATAAAAATAATAAAATGATAGTTTCAATAAAAATATTAATTTTAAGTAATAAAGATAATTTTAGTAATAACATCAACTGATAACAGTTATAATAATCGTTTTAATAATGATATTAAAATTAATGATAATTCAGTTGACCATATCTTTTAATCCGTTCACCGAAACCACACGATTTCTAAATGAAAAGTTATTAATTTTTTTCTTCAGCTTTTCAACGACATGCATATCATATAACTTATCTCAGTAACATATGTATCAAATTCGTGATTTATCATAAACTATTTAACGACGAAACTAAGCATACAAACATGCATAATTATATATACTCGAGCACTAGTCAGGGATACACTATTAATATATAAAAGATAATATATGAATGCTCACGTATCAATATTGTGATTCAATATTGCAGGAAAGTACGTAGACGCAACGAAAATGATAAACGTTAGGTTGACCTCACGAGCAATACCCTCGATCAATACCCATAACCTTCATAGCTATAACCCATAATTTCCTTAGCTATATCCCATTTGAAAACTTATTTCGAAATCGTCTGAATATAACTCCGTCGTAGTGTTTTATGTATACTAATAATATCTTGAAATAGTACTAAGTAAATATATATATATGTAATTCGATTGAGAGAGTTTAGAGAAATATATTTTCAAGTTTCTATGAAATAATGAAACCTATTGAATTCTATTTATAATAGATTTTTGAATTATTAAAGTGAATTATTAAAGTATGAATTATTAAAGTGAATTATTAAAGTGAATTATTAAAGTATGAATTATTAAAGTGAATTATTAAAGTATGAATTATTAAAGTATGAATTATTAAAGTGAATTATTAAAGTATGAATTATTAAAGTTAAAGTAAAGTAAAAGTAAAGTAAAGGTAAAGTTAAAGTATAGTAAAAGTATAAAACTATGTACGTATAATACGCGTATAAAAATATATAATATTAATTTAAATCGTTATATATATTTAATAAAATAAAATATAAATATCGTTATCTTTATCATACTGGTTAAGTAATGAGTTGTCAAAAAGAATAGATTTCTTAAATCACAGTGGACCTCATAACATAGGCCCGTAATCATATCATAATGTATCTGATAATTCAATCATTTGATATTATCTCTTAATTCTGTCGATAAATATATCGAAACAAATATGTTCATGTAAAGTATCATATATCTAATACTTTGTTAATGTTTTCAGTTAATATTATATATTATATATACATATCTATATACACATAATTGTTCGTGAATCGTCGAACACGGTCAAAGGGTAATTGATTACATGAATGTAGTTCCAAACTTTTTAAGATTCAACATTACAAATTCTGCTTATCGTGTCGGAAACATATAAAGGTTAAGTTTAAATTTGGTCGGAAATTTCCGGGTCGTCACAGTACCTACCCGTTAAAGAAATTTCGTCCCGAAATTTGATCGAGGTCATCATGGCTAACTATAAAAATGTTTTCATGATGAATATGAGTTGATAAATAGAGTTTTATCATCATTGAGTAATATAGATAAAATAATTTGATTACGCGAAGAGTATAAGTGAAGCTATCGCAAGAGAGTGAAATGAGTAAACGTATATTCGTTTTAACCGATGACGTAGTTATGATTGATTTTCGGAATTCATGGGATTTAAAGAAAATCTTTGCAATAAGATTTGGTTCTTCGGCGATTAAGGAAATCAGGATCTTCTTTGATTAAATGCGATAATCTGTCTCGATTTCTCTGTCTGATATTTTACTATAATTCCACCCCCTTCGTTTCTTTATTTCCACATCTCACACCTTCTAGTCTTTCTCCCCAATTCATACTTTAAAGCATTCGTTAATATGCTTCATCCAGTATTGATTCTTGATATACTCTTAACTTTCATATATGTCATTCTTCTTTTTCATCTACCACCGGAGGAAGTTATTTTCTTCTACCATTACCTTGGGGTTATTGTGTTTTTCATTCTCCCGTGTCTTTATATTGCTATACGCATTGATATACACGGTTTGTAATTTCGGGGTTGTTATCGGGCTTTATATTCTCCATTATATTTCGGAGCTTCATGCTTTCGTTTTCTCTTTCTGACCTTAAGTCAAGCGGATAATGGTCCAGAATTCGTAGATATGAATTTTTGGATGAACATAGTTAATGTTCCAAAAAGAAAATCATAATGGCACGATCTTGATTTGGCAAATTACCAGAATATCCGAAAATATAGAGCTATCAAGATGATATGTTCTTAATATGTTTGGAAATTTGGTAGAATGTAAGAGTCGTGTAAACAGTACATGATGACAGTATGTTCTGTGAATCATCACGTTCCATTAGAAACTCAGCATAACTTACTGTAATATAATCACGTTGATCACGTTGATCAAGTGTCATTATATTATACTAACTCATGCTTCAGTTCCCAACACTACTTCAAAAACATTCCTATTTTAAATTCAATTTTTTTTTTTTTTTTTAGAATTTAGAAACTAACACAGTTTCTTTTTATGTTGTAACGCAGATATTACGAAGAGATAAAAGATTTCAGATAAGAATAGTTGTGAAAATATCTTCAGGAATATCGAAGATATTATAATAAAAGATACGATAATATGGATGATGAAGAAGATTTGTCTGTGAAGGTTTAGAATAAGAAGTAAGTTGTTTGCTAACGATTTCAGTAGACACTGAATCATTTGGATCCTTTGAAGGCAGGTTTAGTCTTTGTGATTTGTCCACAGCCTCCTTCATGGTCTGCTCAATCCATTTTCCAGTTTCAAACCTTCTCTTTTTCTCAGCTTTACCACCATACTATTCTTTATCATCAAACTTTTGACTGTTAAAGTCGTTTACAGTTTTTGCTGCTTCATCAGCATTTTTCCAATTTCGGAGAACTAGTTCATGGTTTGGGATGTTTTTCAGAAAATTCACATTCGAAGTATGTAAGTCTAGGAGATAGACGTTATATGTATAACTTTTGACGTAAAATTGTCGCGAAATTCAAAATACTGATTGCTAATTCCCAGTAGTTGGTGTGACAATTATTGTTACAGGATGTAGGTGAGTACATGATGGGGTTTTAATGAATAAGTATAGTGGCTTTTCGGAGAGGCTTAAGTCGAAGGTTAATGAAGTTGTTGATAAGTTTACTGCTAATGTGGCGAGATATGAAAGGTTCCCCGGTAACAATGATGAAGGGGTAATTGTGATAATAAGGTTTATTCGTATAAACAAATGAAGGTGATTTGCTGGAGCTGTGACAAAACTGTCTATTTTGGAAAGAGATTGAAAAATTATATTTGGTAATAAATATCAAAGGATCTGACATGGATACGTGTTAAACTATAACTTTGGTTTCGAGAGCTTTTCAGATGCATGACAGTGGGTAATATGTGGTTGGATCATCATCTCGCATGTCTTTAGGAATTTCGAAGTGTTTGAACACATATTGTAATTGTTAATATACATATGATGTTCTAAGATTTTAAATGATACAAATATTTTCGTGAGTTCCATGAATAGAAATGAGGTTCTAGGACAGTTTTGAAGTCAAAGTATAGTTTTGAAAGATGTAGGAATCTAAGAGTGACGATTTCGGTTATATCTTGAATCGAATTCTAAGATTTCAAAATCAGAATATGTAATTAGATTTTGAATGAGTATGGTTGTTTTGATTTTTATAAAAGAATGTATATTGTTGTGAAAGTAGGGAGTATAATGGATGATTTGCTCAATCAGATTCGAAGAATGTAACATATTAATTGTGAATTTATATATCTCTCGGGTATTACCTACACGTTAAAAAAATTCACAATTAATATTTTGTACAAAAGAATTTTATTACAGTCTTTATGGAAATATATATGTGTATATTTCTTCAGATGTAATATTGATTTAATGAGTTAATATTAAATTAAACTCATTTGATTTATGGTTAAGGCGAGGATAGATAATTTCTACACTTTAGAAATTACATAATCGCCGTAGAATGTTTCCCCAATGAAGTTATGAATCAATACTTCATCGTTGTGGTATTCCTTGGTATCTACATGGCGTATGACGTCGATGCTCGTGGGACAGATTGTGAAGTTGAGGTTTGCGATGCAGTTGTTGTTGGTGGTGGTAATGGTACTGTTGATGGTGGTACTGGTTATGCTGTTGGTGCTGCTGCTGGTGTTTGTAACCTTTGCACCATATTCTCCAAAGCCACTACCCGAGCGCGAAGCTCGTTGACTTCTTCTATTACACCAGGGTAATTGTCGGTTCGGACGAGCGGATAAATAAGATCTAGAATTTAGTGTAGTATACAATCATGACGAGATACTCTGGAAATGAGAGAGAAAATGGTGTTTCGGACAGGTTCGCCGGTAAGTGCATCAGGTTCATTGCCAAGAGGGCAATGTGGTGGATGAAAGGGATCGCCTTCTTCTTGTCTCCAATGGTTAAGTAGATTACGAACCTATCCGCAATTCATCCAGAATAGATGATGGCTAATTGGTTGATTCATTCCGGTCACGCTGCTTTCGGAGCTCATGTGGAAATCCATATCGGCATAGCTGTCGAAATCCGAGGAACTCGAACTGGTTGAGGGATCCATCTTGTATGATCAGGGAAAGAATTTTTTGGTATGAAATAGATTGTAGAATTTAGATTTGGTATTCTTCAATACATAATTTACATATGTATATATAATACTAAAATCCCATAAATTACGGAGGAATCTTTGAAAGATGTCAGTCAAAGTTCACAGTAACAGATATGCTAAGATAAGAATTCGTCTATACACTATTATGCAATAAATGTAGGAAAACGCGTCTAGACTTAAGAATGATAAGCAGGTAATTTTCTAAGGATGGTAAGTAGATGATTTCCGACTAAAAATGATAAGCAAATATTTTGACATGCAGACACGGTCGAAGTCCAGACTCACTAATGCATCTTAACAACTATCAGTTAGACACACTAATGCAAGACCTGGTTCGCTAAGACCACCGCTCTGATACCAACTGAAAGGACCCGTTCATATACATTATAAACGATTCACAATAGTTGATTACATCGCGAGGTATTTGACCTCTATATGATACGTTTTACAAACATTGCATTCGTTTTTAAAAGACAAACTTTCTTTACATCAAAAATTGACGGCATGCATACTATTTCATATTACATCCAACTATAATTGACTTAATATTAATCTTGATGAACTCAACGACTCGAATGCAACGTCTTTCAAAGTATGTCTTGAATGACTCCAAGTAATATCCTTAAAATGAGCTAATGCACAGCGGAAGATTTCTTTAATACCTGAGAATAAACATGCTTTAAAGTGTCAACCAAAAGGTTGGTGAGTTCATTAGTTTATCATAATCCATCATTTCTGTAATAGTAATAGACCACAAGATTTCAGTTTCTATAAATATCCGTACACTCGCAAGTGTATAAAAGTATTCTATAAGTTGTAGGCACCCGGTAACAAGCCTTAACATTCATGTTTTACCCTCTAAAGTACACCAGATCAGGTGTGTTTAAAATAACCTCGAAGTACTAAAGCATCCCATAGTCAGGATGGGGTTTGTCAGACCCAATAGATCTATCTTTAGGATTCGCGCCTACCGTACATAGACAAGTAGTTTAATGTTACCAAGCTAAGGGTATATTTCTGGTTTAAACCCACATAGAATTAGTTTTAGTACTTGTGCCTATTTCGTAAAACATTTATAAATCAGCGCATGTATTCTCAGCCTAAAAATATATATAAAAAGGGAGCAAATGAAACTCACAATACTGTATTTCGTAGCAATTATGTATATGACGGCACTGAACAAGTGCAGGGTTTGTCTCGAATTCACGAACCTATATTAAGTATATATATTTATATGTTGGTCAATATCTGTCTAACAATTTAGGTCAAGTCGTAGTGTATCACAATCCTAATGCTCGAGACCGACATGCAAAAGTCAACAAAAGTCAACTTGACCCAAAATGACTTTCAAAATCTATACATGTTTATTATATAACTTATATATAGTAGTTTTATATATTTAAATATATTTATCAGATCTTATTATACTAAATAATACAAGTCATTTATTAATAAATAAAAATTTATATTAAAATTCATATATGATAAAAATATACTTTTATATATCTCAAGTAATAAAATTTATAAAATTCACTTAATATCATAAAAATATAGTGGTATGTATTATTAATGTAATTACATTACGTGTGGTAAAAATATCTTTGTACGCATATTTATTTGATAAAATAATATTGATAATAATAATAATGATAAAAATAATAAAATGATAGTTTCAATAAAAATATTAATTTTTAGTAGTAAAGATAATTTTAGTAATAACATCAACTGATAACAGTTATAATAATCGTTTTAATAATGATATTAAAATTAATGATAATTCAGTTGACCATATCTTTTAATCCGTTCATCGAAACCACACGATTTCTAAATGAAAAGTTATTAATTTTTTTCTTCAGCTTTTCAACGACATGCATATCATATAACTTATCTCAGTAGCATATGTATCAACTTCGTGATTTATCATAAACTATTTAACGACGAAACTAAGCATACAAACATGCATAATCATATATACTCGAGCACTAGTCAGGGATACACTATTAATATATAAAAGATAAGATATGAATGCTCACGTATCAATATTGTGATTCAATATTGCAGGAAAGTACGTAGACGCAACAAAAATGATAAACGTTAGGTTGACCTCACGAGCAATACCCTCGATCAATACCCATAACCTTCATAGCTATAACCCATAATTTCCTTAGCTATATCCCATTTGAAAACTTATTTTGAAATCGTCTGAATATAACTCCGTCGTAGTATTTTATGTATACTAATAATATCTTGAAATAGTACTAAGTAAATATATATATATATATATATATATGCAATTCGATTGAGAGAGTTTAGAGAAATATATTTTCAAGTTTCTATGAAATAATGAAACCTATTGAATTCTATTTATAATAGATTTTTGAATTATTAAAGTGAATTATTAAAGTAAGAATTATTAAAGTGAATTATTAAAGTATGAATTATTAAAGTGAATTATTAAAGTATGAATTATTAAAGTGAATTATTAAAGTATGAATTATTAAAGTGAATTATTAAAGTATGAATTATTAAAGTTAAAGTAAAGTAAAAGTAAAGTAAAGGTAAAGTTAAAGTATAATAAAAGTATAAAACTATGTACGTATAATACGCGTATAAAAATATATAATATTAATTTAAATCGTTATATATATTTAATAAAATAAAATATAAATATCGTTATCTTTATCATACTGGTTAAGTAATGAGTTGTCAAAAAGAATAGATTTCTTAAATCACAGTGGACCTCATAACATAGGCCCGTAATCATATCATAATGTATCTGATAATTCAATCATTTGATATTATCTCTTAATTCTGTCGATAAATATATCGAAACAAATATGTTCATGTAAAGTATCATATATCTAATACTTTGTTAATGTTTTCAGTTAATATTATATATTATATATACATATCTATATACACATAATTGTTCGTGAATCGTCGAACACGGTCAAAGGGTAATTGATTACATGAATGTAGTTCCAAACTTTTTAAGATTCAACATTATAAATTCTGCTTATCGTGTCGGAAACATATAAAGGTTAAGTTTAAATTTGATCGGAAATTTCCGGGTCGTCACACCATACTTAACCATTAATGTGGCATATTCCCTTTATTATGAAATCTCCCTACACTGTACCAAGTGTAGTAAAAATGAAGTACTATGCAACCGTTTACGATACTAGAGCGACTAGCCCGATTGGGGTTGTCAAACCCGATAGATCTATCAATAGGATTCATGCTTACATGCTCTTACAACATGTAAATATTAGTTACCAAGCTATTAGGGAAAAATATGCAAAGTGGTACAACTCAACGTAGAATATGTTTTTAATACTTGTGTCCATTTCGTAAAACAGTTATAAAATAGCGCATGTATTCTCATCCCAAAATATTTTAGAGTTTAAAAATGGGACTATATACTCACGGTAGTAAAAGTATATTAATAATAAGTTTTCAACTTATTAAAAATATCCGTCATCCTTGGATTCACGAACCTATAATAATAATAACGATTCAGATAATAATACATGTGAACAAAATTAATATAGCAAGTTCATATCATATATTCAATCACATGTGATTGTTTAAGTTTATATTTTCAATCACATGTGATTATTTATATTTTTAATCACATGTGATTATTTAAGTTTATATTTTCAATCACATGTGATTATTTAAGTTGTCAAATTAGTAGCCCAAAATAATCCGAAAAGTCCAACAGTCCAACGGTCCAATAATCGATATATATATATATATATATATATATATATATATATATATATATATATATATATATATATATATATATATATATATATATATATATATATATATATATATATAATCTTAGAATTACCCCACGGCGTATTGTGTACGTATTGTCTTGCATCAATCCAGAGACGTATTGTATACGTATTGTCTTAGAATTAACTAAGACGTATTGTGTACGTATTGTCTTAGGATTTATCAAAACGTATTGTGCACGTATTGTCATGGAACGTACCAAGATTATTATATATATACAATCTCGGAATTAACCAAGATTATAATATTTTGTTATACTAATGATAAAATGTCCAGATATATATAGGATATAGGAAAATTTAGCAAGGATATAGTTAATATAGTTTTTATAATGTAAATTTCGTCCATACAACGTTAATTTTAGCAGATTTTATATTA